>NW_006922649.1:130385-131850 GCF_000298275.1 Orycteropus afer afer
AAGACTGAAGAAAGAGCTCTGGTAGCATAGTGCCTAAGGCACTTGACTGCTAACCAGAAAGCTGGCGGATCAATCCCACCGGCCACTCCTCGGAAGGAAGATGCGGCAATCTACTTCTGTAGTGATACTGTCTCGGCAACCCAAGGAGGGGTCGCTATGAATCAGGTCTGACTTGATGGCACATAACAACAACAACAACGCCAAGACTGGGGAAATTACTGCAAGGAGGAGGAGGGTTTAATGTCTGGAATGATGGAGTGGGACAGTAGTTTGGACATTTGGGACATCTTTAACTTCCACCTCATGGGGACTGGCCTTGTGCTGATCTTTCTGAGAGAAATTGTTTAAGCAGTTATCAATTTTTCAATCATGTTCCTTTGAAGTCCCTGACCATCAAGCCAAACTATTGCCCTCAGTCCATGAGTCAATATATGATCACACATCTGGTCATTTCTCCTTCTAAGCAAAGTGAACAACCAGTTACACTGCTCAATGTTCTGCCCACTGGGAATATTTCTCTTCACCATCACATTGTAGTGACTTCCCTGAAAGGGACTGTAGTGATACTGCTGTTCATTTTTGAGTAATGCCTACATATCATGCAGAACCATCTATAAATCAGGCATGACTTTTCTCTTCGTCAGTCAATTGATCATAAGGAATTCCCCATGAAGCCATAGGTGTAGATTGTGAGAAGGAAGGTACTGTGACTGGAGTGGAGACCATAGACATTTATGCCACTTCCTTAGGCAACTTACTTGTGCCTTCAGATCTTACTGAAGCCCAATCTCTTATATACCACTCCCATTTAATGATGGAATGCTGCTGTATGCATCCAATTTTACAACTCTGTAGGTCAGACAACAACCAGTTCATGACGGGTAGCTCAGGTCACATGGGAGCATAGTGCCTAGGGCATTTGACTACTAACCAGAAGACTGGTAGTTCAAACCCACCAGCCACTCCTTGGAAGGAAGGTTGGGCAATCTACTTCTTCAGTGATATCACCTCAGAAACACAAGGAGAGGTCTCTATGAGTAGGGTCCGACTCGATGGCAATGTGTTTGCTTTTTATTAAGGCTCTGTAACAAGCCAAAATCTGCATCCCAAAAGGAGAGTAGTTATATGCAATGGATGGCAGGCCTTTGTTCCAAAATCCTAAGGGTCTGTGCTGTGATTCACCAATAGGGTCCTGCCAAACATTCCAAACAGCATTTCCATCAATGACTGACACTTCAAGCACTACTGGATCATCCAAATCTTATGGGCCAGGTGATGGAATGGCTTGAATGGTACCTGAAGCTGTTGCATAGTATTTTCTTTTATCTTTCCCCACACAAAAATTAGCAGCCTCGAGGAGCGGAAGATGGCAGACTAGATAGAAGGACTGCACAGACCCTCTTCAACAAAGAAAAGGGAAACCAATTGACACAGACACAGAAGTTAATCTTGGACCCCTGAGCCT
>NW_006922649.1:136612-138027 GCF_000298275.1 Orycteropus afer afer
GGTCAATGACACGAGACAAAGTATATGTGAACTGCTGTATCGAGAGAGAATTTGCTCTGTAAATCTTCACCCAAATCTAAATTTTAAAAAAATAAATAAATAAATAAAAGAATTACTGACTATGAAAGATGAAAACATTAATGCAAAAAAAAAAAAATAGCAGCTTCTCAAGTCACTGGACAAATAGGCTGAAGTAGCACACTCAAATGAAGAATATGTTGTCTCCAAAATCCAAAGAGACCCATGCAGTGTTGCTTTGTCTTTTTAGTTGTGGTAAGAGCCTGATGCCATAATTTATCCTTCACTTTAGTAGAAATATCTCAACATGACCCAAGCCACTGGACCCCTAGAAATTTCACTCAGGTAGAAGATACCTGATTTTTTTCATCAGGCTAATTTCCCACCCCCTTTGACTCTTCTCTTGCCAACAAGTCTAGAATCATTGGCAGTTCTTCCTTAATAGGTCCAATCAGCATAATGTCATTAATATAATGGACCAGTACAATGTTTTGTGGAAGGGAAAACAATCCTGTTTCCAGTGGTCTAAATCATTAAATAGTGTTGGAGCATTGATATACTTTGAGGTAGGACCATGAAGGTGCATTACTGCTTTGCCAGCTGAAGGCAAACTGCTTCTGATGATACTTCAAAACCAGAATTGAGAAAAAAGCATTGGCAAGATCAATAGTTTCATACCAGGTATGAAGAGATGTATTAATTTGCTTGTGTTAGGTTAGGTTTTCTAAAGAAACAAAACCAGTAAAACTTATACATACCTATAGAGAAAGAGAAATTTATCTTAGAAAAATGGCTCACACACTTATAGAAGCTGGCAAATCCAAAGTTCTCAGATCAAATGTCAAGCTGGGGGCTTTTCCCAACTCATGCAGCAGCAGGGGCTGACGAGCTCAAGGTTGGCAGGCAGTATACTGGCTGTTGACTCCAACAAATGACGAATCCAAGATCTCCAGGACAAATGGTTGATTGCTTGCCCACAGACAGTTGTAGGCAGCACAACATGATCCTGATCACCAGAAGAGTGTCTCTTTCCCCAAGATGTCCATAAAAATATTGTAAGCAGTCCACACCCCCAGGGAAACTACCTTTCAATGGATTGGCTGCTCAAATATATATATCTGATTACATCATGTGAATAACCCACATCACAACTGCTTAAAACACACAGAATTATGGCAGAGCCAAGTTGACACACAGCTCCAACTATCACAATCCACCTCTTGTCAACTTGAAAGTTGTACACATCCTCTTAACTATATATAAGCTCTAAAAAATTACAAATATAAAGTTATATAACATAATACGCTAACACACGTACAAAAAATGCATTAATCTTGTTTATATTTCACAGTTCATAACAGAAGGAAACAAAAATATTTGATGCACATATACAATGA
>NW_006922649.1:138997-145978 GCF_000298275.1 Orycteropus afer afer
CCAGCTGCTTCAGGATGATGGGGAACATGGTAAGACCAGTGAATTCCATGAACATAGGCCCATTGCCACACTTCATTTGCTGTGAAGTGAGTCCCTTGATCTGAAGCAATGCTGTGTGGGATAACATGATGGTGGATAAGGCATTCTGTAAGTTCATGGATGGTAGTTTTGGCAGAAGCATTGCATGCAGGGAGGGGAATCCATATCCAAAATAAGTGTCTATTCCAGTAAGAACATAATGCTGTCCTTTCCGTGATGAAAGTGGTCCAATGTAATTGACCTGTCACCAGGTGGCTGGCTGATCGCCCTGAGGAATGGTTCCATATCACGGACTCAGTGTTGGTCTCTGATGCTGGCAGATTGGGCACTTAGCAGTGGAGATAACCAAATCACCCTTGGTAAGTGGAAGTCCATGTTGCTGAGACCATGCAAAGCCACCATCCTTGCCACCATGGCCACTTTGTTCATGAGCCCATTGAGCAATGACAGGAGTAGCTGGGGAAAAAAAGATGGCTGGTTTCCACTGAACATGTCATCCTATCCACCTGATTGTTAAAGTCCTCCTCTGCCAAGGTCACCTTTTGGTGGCCATTCACATGAAGCACAAATATTTTTACTCCTTTGGCCTATTCAGGGAGATCTATTCACATACCTCTTCCCCAAATATCCTTGCCACCAATTTTCCAATCATGCTCCCTCCAAGTCCCAGACCATCTGGCCAAGCTACTAGCCACAGCCTATGAATCCATATACAATCATATATCTGACCATTTCTTGTTCCATGAAAAGTGAACAAAACTATGCATGACTCAAAATTCTGCCCATTGGGAGGTTTTCCCTTCACCACTGTCCTTTAAGGAAGTCCCAGAAAGGGGCTGCAGTGCCACTGCTGTCTACTTTCTACTGGTGCCTGCATATCGTGTAGAACCATCTGTAAACCAGACATGAGTTTTCTCTTCCTCAGTCAAGTGATCATAAGGAAATCCTCATGAGGCCATGGGTGCAGAGTGGGAGAGGGAAGGTAATGTGACTGGAGTGGAGACCATAGGCATTTGGGCCACTACCTCATGCAACTTACTTGTGCCTTCAGGTCCTACTCAAGCCTGATCTCTGATATACCACTTCCATTTAATGATGGAGTGCTGCTGTGCATGTCCAACTTTATGATTCTGTGGGTCAGACAACACCCAGTTCATGATGGGCAGCTCAGGCCTCATGGTCACTTGGTGGCCCATGGTTAGGTGTTAAGTCTCTACTACAGCCCAATAATGAGCTAAAAGCTGATTCTCAAAAGGAGAGTAGTTATCTGCAGAGGATGGGAGGGATTTGCTCCAAAATCCCAAGGGTCTGCATTGTGATTCACCAATAGGGACCTGCCAAAGACACCAAACAGCATATTTATCTGCTACTGACACTTCAAGCATCATTGGATCAGCCGGATCATATGGCCCAAGTGGCAGAGCAGCCTGCAAGGCAGCCTGAACCTGTTGCAGAGTCTTCTATTGTTCTGGGCCCCACTCAAAACTAGCAGCTTTCTAAGTCATTTGATTAATAGGCCAAACCAACACATCCAAATGAGGCCTATATGACCTCCAAAATCCAAAGAGGCCCACCAGACATTGTACCTCCTTTTTAGGTACAGGGGAAGCCAGATACAATAACTTATCCTTCACTTTAGTAGGAATATCTTGACATGCTCCTCACCATTGGACCCCTTGAAATTTCACTGAGGTGGAAGGTGCTTGAATTTTTGTTGGGTTAATTTCCGATCCTCTAGCATGTAGATGTCTCACCAATAAGTCTAGAGTCATTGATACATCTTCTTTACTAGGTCCAATCAGCATAATATCATCAATATAATGGACCAGTGTGATGTCTTGTGGAAGGGAAAGGAGATCAAGATCCCCACGGACTACATTATGACATAGTGCTGGGGAGTTGATATACCCCTGAGGAAGCACTGTGAAAGTACATTGTTAGCCTTGCCAGCTGAAGGCAAACTGCTTCTGATGGTTCTTTGAAATTGGTATTGAGAAAAAGGCACTGGCCAGATCAATAGCTGTATACCAGGTACCAGGATATGTACTAATTTGCTCAAGCAATGAAACCACATCAGCAGCAGCAGCTGCAATTGGAGTCACCACCTGAATAAGTTTACGATAATCTATTGTCATTCTCCAATATCTATCGGTTTTTTGCATGGGCCAATTTGGCAAGTTAAATGGGGCTGTGTTGGGAATCACCACCCCTGCATCCTTCAAGTCCTTTGATGGTGGCAGTAATCTCTGCAATCACTCCAGTGATGCGGTATTGCTTTTGGTTTACTATTTTTGTAGGTAGAGGCAGTTCTAACAGCTTCCACTTGGCTTTTCCTACCATAATAGCCCTTACTCCACATGTCAGAGACCCAATGTGGGAATTCTGCCAATTTCTCAGTATATCCCAATTATACATTTTGGAACTGGGAAAATCACTACAGAATGAGTTCTGGGACCCACTGGACCTACTGTGAGACCTACTTTAGCTAAGCATCAATAACTTGACCTCCATATGCCCCCACTCTGACTGATGAGTCACAATGATGCTTTGTGTCTCCTGGAATTACTGTCAGTTCAGAGCCAGTGTCTAGTAATCCCAAAAATTCTGACCATATTCTTTTCCCCAGTGAACGGTCACTCTGATAGAAGACTTGGAGAAAGATTGACATTTTAAATTTTTGGCAATGTAATGGGGTCTGTCCTCAAGTGGACAAGGCCTCTCCTTCTTTCAAGGAGTTGTGGATCTGTAAACAGACTCAAGTCTGGGAATTGATTGAGAGGCCGTAACCCTGCATTCTGGCAATTCAATCTAGGCTGCTGTTCACATGAACTAGAATTCTTCTGTCTATACAGATCAAGTAAATATTTGGTAGGTTTGCCATGTATTTCACTCTTAAGAAAACCAAGACTAAGTAGCCAATGCCATAATTCCACATGAGTCAGAGTATTCTGTTACTGTTCCGACTCTGCTGTCCATTATGGTAACCACACCCACCTTGCCTTTGTCGATTAACTACTGCAACTTGGCCCCAACTACCATGGGGTCCAATCAGATTCATCATAGTTAAGTGTCTTAGTTCAATTAGGGCAGTTCCCATTGTCAAATCTTGCTTACATAAAATAACAATCACAGCAGTCTTCAAGGATGCTGGGTCTCCCTTCACATAATTATTCCTCACCATACTGGTGAAAGGTGTGTCCTCTGGACTCTCCATTTCTGGCTCTAAGGGTCTAATCTGATAAATCCATTCTAACAGGCCAATTTCCCTAAGCCTCTGGATAACTTCTTCCATAGTATACCAAGGCAGGTATGACACTTTAACTTGACTTAAGGTAAGCTACCACATAATCCATGCTTCAGTAAGCCAACCAAATAAACAATTAGATCCTTTCCTAACCTCTTGAGTTGAAATATTGAATGAAGAATCCATAGATAGTGGGGCTAAATCAATAATCCCAGACTGATCCAATGTTATATCCCTCACCCTCAGAAGCCATTCCCATACATATTCCCCAGGTTTCTGTCTGTACATGTTAGCAAAATCAAGTAGGTCTTTTTGGGTATAGTGTGCCACCTCCTCAGTCACAGTTTGTATTTCACCTTTTGGGGCTCACTTGGACTTAACTTTAGTTGTAGGCATAACAGCAACAATGGGTGGTTGGGGAAGTTCCTGAGAACATTCAGCAATGTCTTCCACGGCCTCTACCTCAGGCAATGACCTAGAAGGAACAGTTGGGTCAATCCCATCACACCGAGGTGGAAGGGATAATGGTTTTATACTAATCCCTTCAGATGGGAGGGATTCAACAGAATTTACAGGCTCCACATCCTGATCTTCCTGACTATCTGCCCATTTGTCCCCATTCCAGGTTTCAGGATCCCATTTTTCCCAATCAATGCCCTCACTTTAACTTTAGACACCATTCATGGTTGGCAATTTAATTGGCATTGTAATTCAGCCACCCTTACAATGTGTTTGGTTTTTGGCAATATCAGCTCTGTTACTAAAAGAAATAAGGCTTTCTTTCAGAGCACAACTGGAAACATTGAAGTCTTTCATGTGGCTCTAGAGCTGTGACTCAGCAATCCTGAACTCATCTCACTCTCACCACTCTGACTATCATAAGCAGCCCCAACCAACCAGGTCCTTAT
Organism: Orycteropus afer afer; assembly: GCF_000298275.1. Taxonomy (NCBI): domain Eukaryota; kingdom Metazoa; phylum Chordata; class Mammalia; order Tubulidentata; family Orycteropodidae; genus Orycteropus; species Orycteropus afer. The sequence goes on from NW_006922649.1 coordinate 143,189, forward strand.
ACTCCTTATGCTGAGAAAATTGCAGAAAAGTATCAAATATGCAATCACCCAGAGCCTCACTTCTCAAAAGTATTTGATCTATTGATGGTACTATTTTGCATACTAATATTGCCACCTCATGCCACGGATTAGCAGGGCCCTCTTTACTAACAGAAGCTGCTTGGAGAACCAGAATAGAATTGGCGAGAACCAATTTAGGAAGCCCATCCTTATGATTGTGTCTCCCTAGAACCACTCCTGGTACCAAATATGTTAGACTGGGTTCTCTAGAAAAGCAAAACCAGTAAAGCTTTTATATATGTTGTTGTTGTTGTTATGTGCCATTGAGTTGGACCTGACCCATAGCGACCACTCCTTGGGTTACCAAGGAGGTATCACTACAGAAGTAGATTGCCCAACCTTCCTTCTGAGGAGTGGCTAGTGGGTTTGAACTACCAGCCTTCTGGTTAGCAGTCAAGTGCCTTAGGCACTATGCTACCAGAACTCCTTATACATATAGAGAAAGGAAAATTTATCTTAGAAAAATGTCTCACATACTTACAGAAGCTGGCAAGTCCCAAGTTGTTGGATCAAATGTCAAGCTTGAGGCTGTTCCTGACTCACACAGCTTCAGGGCCTGATGAACTCAAGGTATGCAGGCAGTATATTGGCTGTTGACTCCAACAAATGATGAATCCAAGATCTGCAAGTAGAATGGTGGATTGCTTGGCCACAGAGAGTTGTAGGCAGCACAAAATCTTGATCAACAGAAGAGTGTCTCTTTTCCCAGGATGCCCATAAATATATTGAAAGCAGGCCACACCCCCAGGGAAACACCCTTTCAATGGATTGGGTGTTGAAAAAATATACATCTGATCCCATCATGGGAATAATCCACATCACAATTGCTTAAACCACACAGAATTGTGTTTCAGCCAAGTTGACACACAGCTCCAAAAAACAAAAAGGGTCTGTGTAGCTTGTCTGCCTATTCCACCATTGTGGTATGTATGTTTGTGTGTCAACTTGGCTGGTCCTGGTTGAGTGGCTGGGCAGCAGGTGGTAGTTATTCTCCATGATGTGACTGGAAATCAACTCCATGGTGGGATCCACCACAACCAGCTGAGTAGCTGCCTTTGGGATATGGTCTGCTTCCTGTATATAAGAAGAAGCCTTGGGAATGGTCTCTAGCTTATGGCACGCTTGGACCCTACATGTGGCCATGTCACTGCTTAGCAGCCTATGATGCTCTGTCGACCTTGGGACTTACAATGGACTTAAGTAAATGGCCTGCTGTGTGGTTTGGTAACATCTGGACTGTACCTATTTACTTGTCAACCTCGGGGCTTCTCAGCCTCAGCAGCCAGCAGCTGTCTGAGTGAAGAAATGCCTCTAGCTCCAGTGGGCCAGGAGCAGGAGGGAGAGCTGGACCCCAAGGTGAGGGGCTTTCACCCAGCTGCTAGAGCCTGAACACTTTGAACTTGGACTTAAAACCTCCAAATTGTAAGAATAAACTCCTGTTTATTAAGGCCATCCCATTTGTGGTATATTCTTGTCAGAACGACACTCGATAACCAGAACAACCATCTTACCACACAGATATGTGTTTGAAAAGAAAGCTCTAGCTTCTCTAACAAGAAACAATCGGATTTGGGAAAAAGAGTGGATATACAGAGAGTTGTCCAGAAGTTTTTTGTGGTAGTTTCAATCATGGTGAGGTTGTCTAGGAATCAGTGAGGAGAATATAACCTTTAATATATACAAATTTGACAGAGGATATTTTTACACATGTATCTGTATGTGCTAGAAATATATCCATGAATGTAGTAGGGCATGCTGGAGGCAAAGATAGAAAACTTCATAGCCATAACCAAGCATTTTGAGGGAATGAGTTACCAAGATAGAGAACATTAAAATAAGTGAAGTGTATACAAAATACTTAAGTAAAGAGACTTACTTCAAGAAAACAGCTCACACAATTGTGGGAAGTGGCAAGTCCCAAATCTGTGAGTCAGGCTTCCGACTCCATGAAGACTTCTTCTGACTCATGTTTGAAGGGAATGATTAACCCAAAATCTGCAAGTCAGGCAGCAAGCTGAACACTTTGTACCTTATGTCATAGGAACTCTTTTTTTTTTTTTTTTTTTTTTAGGTACTCTTGAGATTTTCTGACTCATAGTGACCCTATGTTCAACAGAACAAAACACTGCCAGATCTTGTGTGAATCTCAAAATCATTAACATGTTTGAACTCAGGATGACACAGCCACTTTATCTATCCATCTCATTGAGGATCTTTCTCTTTTTCTCTAACTCTGTATTTTACCTAGCTTGGTATCCTTCTCCAGGTACTGCTCCCATCTGATAAAATGAATAAAGTATGAGACACGAAATCTGGGCACTCTTACGTTTAGGGAGCATTCTTGCTGTACTTCATTCAAGACAAATTTGTTTGTTCTTCTAGAAGAAGTGTGTGGGATATACAGTATTCTCTGCTAACACCTCGATTCAAATATATCAAGTTTTCTGTGGTCTTCTTTATTCATTGCCAGCTCTCACTTGCATGTGAGGCTGTTAAAAATACCATGTCTTGGGTATTTTATTGGGTATCTTGAAGAAGCAGAGGTCAGGCAAAAAAGAAGAGTGCAAGGTCATGTGCGAGAGAGAGCTTTGCCAGAATGTTGTTGTTGTTGTTAAGTGCTGTCAAGTCGTTTCCAACTCATAGCGATCCCATGCACAGCAGAACAAAACACTGCCCGATCCCGCGCCAGCCCCACAATCCCTGCTATACTTGAGCCCATCATCGCAGCCA
>NW_006922649.1:149101-151732 GCF_000298275.1 Orycteropus afer afer
GTTGTCTCTCCTCACCTGTAACCCTGGGGCTGACTGCTCTTCTGTCTGGGTTCAAGGCTTTTATCCCCTTTCTCTTGCTCTTCCGGCCTGCTGCTCTGGGCGTCCCTGCATTGTCTCTCCTCACCTGTAACCCTGGGGCTGACTGCTCTTCTGTCCGTGTTCAAGGCTTTTATCCCATTTCTCCTGCTCTTCTGGCTTGCTACTCTGGGCGGGCCTGAGTTTCCCCTTCTCACCTAATCCCTTCAGCTGATTGCTCTTCTCTCTGGCTTCCTGGATTTTATCCCCTTTCTCCTGCTCTTCCGGCCTGCTACTCTGCGCATCCCTGATTTGTCTCTCCTCACCTGTAACCCTGGGGCTGACTGCTCTTCTGTCCGGGTTGAAGGCTTTTATCCCCTTTCTCCTGCTCTTCCAGCCTGCTACTCTGGGCGTCCCTGCATTGTCTCTCCTCACCTGTAACCCTGGGCCTGACTGCTCTTCTGTCCAGGTTCAAGGCTTTTATCCCCTTTCTCCTGCTTTTCCAGCTCCATTTATAAAACGGGGGAGACCACACCATCAAAGAAACTCACCTTTCAACTGTTTGGCTGCTCCCATAAGATCACACAACAGAAGGTGATTTCATTATGGAAGAACACATGCTAAACCACTGAGAATCATATCTTAGCCAAATTGACACATTCCATTAACCATCACATATGGTCAAAAGTATTATCATGAGGTGACTGTAGGAAATGCTGAGTTATTTATTTTATATATGATTCCATGATGTTCATGCATTCATAGATAGCTGTTTATGAGATAGATATCACCTCAACAGTCTTGTCTTAGACTGTATCAGTTACTGCTCTAAGCCAACTGTTCAGAAAAAGCTCTTATAGGAAATTCTTTAATAGTCCTGTTGCTAGGACCCAGGTAATCCCATATATCTTATTAAGGGATCAGGACAAGTTAGTGCCTCAAATTGAGCACAACAAGTCTTATGGCCTCTAATGTAAAGCTTCTTCTTATTTAGCACTTACTACATGCTAGATATGTATTAAGCACTTATAGCATTTTTATGTGTATTATTTGATAGAGTCCTCTCATCGATCCAAATAAAATAGGTATGATTTTTTTAAAAAAAATATTGCAATGATATAAATGCATACATATTGTTTTAGGCTGGGTTCTCTAGAGAAACAAAACCAATGAACAAAACCAGTTGCAGTTGTTATATGCCATTGAATCAACTCCTACTAATAGCCACCCTAGGTACAACAGAAAGAAACTCTCCTCAATCTTGCACCATTCTCAAAATCCTTCCTATGCTTGAACCGATCATTGCAGGCATCGTATCAACCATCTCACTGAGGGTCTGTCTTACCAAACATGATATTAAGATAAATATTTTTTTGGGGGAAGGGTTCAATGACAGTTTCAGGGGGTAGTTTTGTTTTAAAGTTTAAAAATTATCTTAAGGTAACGGTTTCTGGAGTTCATGCAAACTCAGTGGCTCCAGAGCATCGAGATTTCATTGATAATTTTATATTGTTTGACACTATTCCACACTTTGATCAGAATTCTTTGATCTTTGATCAAAATGACCACTAATGGTAGCTGAAGCCAGCCCAGTTTTTCTGCTCTCATGGCAAAGGAGGTAGCTGTTCATGGAAGGAACCAGACACAAAATCTCTTTCCTCTTCCAATTCCTGACTCTCATTCTTCTGCTCCTGCTCCAGGTGAATGGAGACCTATTATTGGTGTACCTCATATAGCCACTTACTAGCTTTTAAGACCCCCAAGCATTGAATTACAAACTAGGAGGTAGAACAGAAACACTGAGAAACAATATTCGGCCAGGTGATTGAGAATTTTCTCAAAACTATGACCCTAAACTTCTAAACCAATAAAACAAATAAAATGAAATGTTTTTAGTATCTAAGAAGCTTCAATATCTGCTTTTTTGGTAAAAAAATATATCTATCACAACATTTTCTAATTTCACATTTTCAGGTGTAGCACATAGTGATAGCCATTACATTAATCAGATGTACAAGGATTATACTTAATCAATCCCAAATTTCCCATAACCATAAATATAAACTCACAACTTCTCAAAAAATAATTTCACTTTCCCCCTCCAGTCCTGGTATCCTGAAATCAGTGAGACACAAGTAAAGGGTGACATAAAAAAAAGAGCCCCAATAAGATTAAGTGCAGATTTCTGATCAGAAACTTTTCAGTCCAGAAGGCAGTGGGATGGTATCTTCAAAGGGCTGAAAGGAGCTATCAACCAAGAATACCATATCCAGCAAGAATAGACTTCAAGAATGATGGTGAAATTAAGACATTCAGAGTCTTGCAGTTTGCAAGAATACATTTCCACAAGATCACCCCTACAAAAAATACTAAAAAGAATCCTTCAGACAGGAAAGAAAAGACATTAACAAGCAACTTGATGCCACCTATAGAAAGATCCCCAGTAAAATAAATTTCATGGGTAAAAATAAAGACAAGTTTTAAAATGTTTTTACCTGATAATTGTAAGAGATATGACATTTCTACTTTTTAAAGACAAATATATAAAAGTAAGTGTAAACTAATATTATAGGTCATTAGTTTTATAAAGATGCAGTTGAAATATCAATGATATAT
>NW_006922649.1:152352-154413 GCF_000298275.1 Orycteropus afer afer
CTTAGGCTCAAAGAATCAAGTAGGTTTCCAGTGAAAGGATGGAGAAAAAATATTTCATGTGAGTAATTAAAAATAGAGAGCAGGGGTGGTGATATAAATCTCGGTTAAAAAAGACTTTAAGTCAAAAGCTGACAAAGAAGGACACTATGTAATTGTGAAAGGATTAATCTATCAAGAAAAAAATAACAATTATAAATAAGTATGGACTGATATCAGAGCACCTAGATACATAAACACTGAATAAATTGAAGAAAAAAATACTGTTTTACAATAACAGTGGGAGACTTCAATATACCACTTTCAATAATGGAAGGGCATTGTTTTGGTTCTCTAGTGCTGCTCTGACAGAAAATACTACAAATGGGTGGCTTTAACAAACAGGAGTTTATTCTCTGACAGTTTAGGAAGCTAGAAGATGTCTGAGTTCACAGTGCCGGCTCTAAGAGGCTGTGTGAAAGCCCCTCAACCTTAGGCTTCAGCTCTGCTTCTTGATCCTGGACCACTGAAATTGGAGGCATTTCTTAGCTCAGGCAGCTGCTGGTTGCTGAGTCTGACAAACCCAAGGTTGAGAAATAAAATGGCATAGTCTCAAAATTATAAAGCAACATGCCCGGCCACTAATTCAAGTCCACTAACAGTCCCAAGGTTGGTAGACAATATGCCAGGCCATTGAGATGAAGACTCAGACAAATGCAGGGTCCAAGTGTGCCAAGAGATAAGAGACCTTTCTCAAAGCTGTCTTCTTATATACTGAAGCAAACCACATCCCTAAAGTAGCTACTCACCTACTCCAGAAGATTCCACCATGGAGTTGATTACCAGTCTCATCACAGAGAATGACTACATCCAGCTACCTAGCCACTCAAAGCAAGGCTCAGCTAAGTTGACACACAACTAAACTACCACAATTCCATCTCTTGTCAACTTGGCATCTGTATACATCTTCTTCAGTGGTTGGCTCCAGTCTCCTAGTTCATCTGAGTGGTGACCTCATCCATTGGCCTGGCAGGCCCAATTTCTCTGCCTCTTAGGTAGAGCAGATATGCCCCCTCAATTTTGGACAGCAAATATGTCCTCAATCCACTGTCCTTCATGAATGGCAACCCCAAACTCAAGAGCCAATTTGGGGAAGGTTTGACTCTTTGAAATCTAGGAAACTGTGGTGGTTCCACCCCCAGAAGCCAAGGCCCTCAACTTTGTGGCAAAGGCAGCTCTACTTCCTGTTTCCATGGTCTCTCCACTTCTGCCAATTAATTCCCAGAGGCAACCCACTCCACCAAGAATCTTCCTGCCTAAAAGGAACAGCTTTCTCACTCCATGGGCTGGTAAGTCTGTTGCTGTCTCATGCAGGTCTCTAGGCTCTGATGCTGCCATCTCTCTGCTTGGGTCTTGGGTCAAGGACACACTTCACTCCTGTTTCCACATCATAGGTATCTGTCATAGCAACACCCCACTCTCAGGACCAAATTTTGTTTTGGTTCAATGGTGCTGCTCTAACAGCAAATCCACAACTGGATGGCTTTAACAATCAGGAGTTTATTCTCTGGCTGTATAGGAGGTTAAAAAAAGTCTGAGTTCAAAATGCCATCTCTAGGGGCTAAAGCTGTCCTCTTATATACTGGAAGCAGACCATATCCCTAAGGCAGCTACTTATCTGCTCTAGTAGATTCCACCTTGGAGTTGATTACCAGTCTTATAGTGGGAAATGCCTACATCCAGCTGTCCAGCCATTCAAACCAGGCCAAGGCAAATTAACACACAACTTAACTACCACAGAGACCTAGAAAGATTACTAAGGAAACAGAAGATATGAAGGACACTGTAAATGAACTAGTGCTAACAGACGTATATAGATCAGTCAACCCAACAATGGCACAATACACATTCTTGTCTCATGCACAGGATCATTTTCCAGGATGTACCACATATTAAGACACAAAACAAATCTCCATAAATTTAAGATAGTTAAAATCATATAGACTATTTTTCAGACCACAATGTTATTAAACTAGAAATTAATAACAGAAATAAAACTGGAAAATATATAAATTGTTCAAATTT
>NW_006922649.1:155663-159717 GCF_000298275.1 Orycteropus afer afer
ACGGAAGTAGGATTGCCCAACCTTCCTTCCGAGGAGCGGCTAGTGGGTTTGAACCGCCAGCCTTCCGGTTAGCAGTCAAGTGCTTTAGCCACTATGCTACCAGAGCTCCTCAACAAAACATTAGCAAACCAAATACAAAAACATATTAAAAGGATTATACATCTTGACAGATGGGATTTTTCCCAGAAATACAAAGGTGATTCAACACTAGAAAATCTGTCAATATAATACATCATATTAATACAGCAAAATAAAATAACCAAATGATCACTTCAATCAATTCACAGAAGACTTTGAAAACTTCCAACACTCCTTCATGATATGTATTTTCATTTTTGTTTAACTTATAATATTTTCACATTTTCTTTGAGACTTGTTCCTTTACTCTGGGATTGTTTAGAAGTTCAGTTTCCAAATGTTTGGATAATTTACTTTTTAATGACATTAGTGACCCTTGGGTGGTGCAAAAGATTAATGCACTTGGCAGCTAACAGAAAGATTGATGATTTAAGTCCACCCAAAGGAGCCTCAGAAGAAATGTTTGGAGATCTACTTCTGAAAAATCACCCATTGGAAACCCTAGGATCACAGTTCTACTCTGACACACATAAATTTTCCATGAGTGAGAACTGAATTTTTGACAGTGTTCTTGTCATTTGACTGCTGAACAGAAGGTTGGAAGTTCAAACCCATGACTTACTTTATGGAAGGAAGACTAGGCAATCTACTTCCATAAAGATTTACCACCTCAGAAACCCAGAGGGGGTCACTATGAGTAGGAATCTACTCAATGACAATGAAGTTTGTTGTTGTTGTTCTTTTATGGTCAGACAATATGCATGATAAGGTTTCAATTCTTTTAAAATTTTAACCTTTAATTTATGATCCATTGTATGGTCTAGCCATAGATTGCATGATAGAATTTTGGAAGACTAATGACTTATTCATTGCAAATACCTTTTTCAACAACATAACAACAGATATACATGTTGGTGTGTGTGTGTGTGTGTGTGTGTGTATACCAGATGGTGAGGTTTCCAACTCATAGCAACCCTGTGTACAAGAGAGTGAAACACTACTCAGTCCTGCATCAACCTCATATCATCACTATGTTTGAGTCTACCAATTTGTCGTATACAAGGTCAAGGTGAAGCTGAAGAAAACTAAAGCAAGTCCACAAGAGCCAAATATGGCCTTAATTATATCTCATCTAAATTTAGATACCTTGTGAAGAATAGATTTGATGCATTGAATACCAACGACCAAAGACCAGACGAGTTGTGGGATGATATCAAGAACATCATACATGAAAAAAGGAAAACATAATTAAAAAGACAGGAAAGGCAGGAAAGTCCAAAATGTATGTCAGAAGAGACTCTGACACTTGCTCTTGACTATTCATTAGCTAAAGCAAATGAAGAAATAATGAAATGAAAGATCTGAACAGAAGATTTCAAAAGGGAACCCAAGAAGACAAAGTAAAGTATTATAATGCAACTTGCATGGTTCTGGAGTTAGAAAGCCAAAAAGAAAGAACAAGCTCAGCATTTCTCAAGATGAAATAACTGAAGAAAAGCGTCACACTTCAAATTTCAATATTGAAAGATTCTTTGGGCAAAATATTGAATGATTCAGGAAGCATTAAAAGAAGATGGAAGGAAAATACAGAGGCACTATATCATAAAGAATTGGTTGTTGATCAAGAACCAATAAGTCCAAACTACATTGAAAGAACTGGAGAAAAACAAGGTTCCAGGAATTGACAGAATCCCCAAAAAGATGTTTCAACAAATGGATGCAGGAGGTGTTTACTCATTTCTGCAAAGAAATTGGGAAGACTGTTACCTAATCAATCAACGGGAAAAGATCCATATTTGTGCCAATCCCCCCCCCAAAATAAAGATGATCCAATAGAATATGGAAATTATTGAGCAATCTCATTAATATTACATGCAAGTAAAATTTGTTAAAGATAATTCATAAATGATTGCAAGAAGTAGCTTGACAGTGAACTTCCAGAAGTTCAAAATCAAGCTGGATTCAGAAGAGGTTGAGGAACGAGGGATATCATTGTTGATGTCAGATGGGTCTAGGGTGAAAGTAAAGAAAGCCAGAAAGTTGTTTACCTGTGTTTTATTGACTATGCAAAGAAATTCAACTTTCTGGATAACATTACTAGTGAAATCTCTGCTCAGTTAAGTTACTAATGAGCTAATGATTGGAGATATATATCTATATATCTATATATCTATATATCTATATATCTATATATCTATATATATATATATGGAAATTAAAAAAAAAATCACCCAATACTTGTCAAGGGGCTCTGTGAGCATTTGGGGCATAACTTTAACATTCACCCAAGATGTTGACAACTCTGCCTCAGTGTTTTCTACTGGTTTTTGTAAAGATAATATATGCCAAAAATAAGAGGTTGGCTATTCTCATGTTTTTGCTGGCTATGTGCACAGATCTTTCCGTGGACTTGACATTCTAGATTGCAAAGCATATGTAAAGGTTTTCCGTGTACTTAAACTTAAGCCATCATATTTTTAATTTCCTCATATATGTGTGAAAAGAGGACAAAGAATAAGGAAGAATGAAGAAGAATTGCTGCATTTCAATTATGGTTGGTAAAGAATATTGGCTACACATGCACTGACAGAGCGGGAAATCTGTCTCCAAAGATATACAGCTAGAATTCCCCACAGAAGCAAGGATGAGGAGACTTTGTCTCACTTACTTTGGCCATGTTATCAGGAGGAAACAGTTCCTGGAGAAAGACATCATGTTTGAGAAGTAGAGGATCAGCAAAAAAGAGAAAGATACTCAATGAGACAGATTGATACAGTAGCTGAAATAATGGACTCAAATATAGTGATGATTATGAGGATGATACAAGACTGAGCAGTGTTTCATTCTCTTGTTCACAGGGTCGCTATGAGTTGGAAACCACTTGATGGCACCTAATTACAAAAACTAGGACATCTAATTCCAGATCTTTTTCTCCTAAGCATTTTGATTAGTTTTTTGTTTTCTAATTCTTATCTATCTCGTCAGGTAATATTGAAAAAAAAAAATTGTCTGTAAATGTTTTCGCCAGATAAGATACCTTGTAGAATTCCAGAAAATTCAAAGCTAATGGGGAGAAGATATGACAATAAAATAGCATTACATAAAAACCTATTTATTGGTCTGAGACATTCACAGATGCATGGGGGAGGCAATCTCCCACATCAGGAGGTCTGCAAGACCAATGACTTACTCATTGCAAATACCTTTTTTTAAACAACATAAATGGCTACTATACACATGAACTTTGCCAGATGGAATACATAAGAATCAAATCAACTACATCTGTGAAAAGAGACAATGGAAAAGATAACCATCATCAGTCAGAACAAGGCCAAGGGCTGACTGTGGGACAGACCATTAATTATTGATATGTACAATCAAGTTGAATCTAAAGTAAAGTAAAACAAATTCAAGATATCCCAAATATGATCTTGAGTGTATCCCACATGAATTTAAAGACCGTCTGAAGGATAGATTTGATGCATTGAACACTAATGACCAAAGACCAGAGGAGTTGTGGGATGACATCAAGGACATCATAAATGAAGAAAGCAAAATGTCATTAAAAGGACAGGGAAAAGAAAAAGACAAAAAGTGGATATAAGAAGAGACTCTGGAATTTGCTCTTGAAATTACAGTATCTAAATCGAATGGAAGAAATGATGAAGTAAAAGAGGTGAACAGATGACTTCAAAGGAAGACTTAAGAAGACAAAGAAAAGTATTATAATGAATATGTAAATCCCTGGAATTAGAAAACCAAAAGAGATGACCATAGTCAGCATTTCTCCAGCTAAAAGAACTGAAGAAAAAATTCTGGCCTCAAGTTGCAATATTGAGGAATTCTATGAGCAAAATATTGAATGACACAGGAAGTGTTTTTAAAAGATGGAAAAAATACACACAGTTTCTGTACAAAAAAATAATTGGTTGACTTTAAACTATTTTAGGAAATAGCATATAATCAAAAACTAATG
>NW_006922649.1:159896-161772 GCF_000298275.1 Orycteropus afer afer
ATTTGTGCTCATTCCAAAAAAAGTGATCCAAAAGAATGTGGAAATTATCAAACAATAACATTAATATCACAAGCAAATAAAATTTTGCTGAAAATATTTCAAAAATTGTTGCAACAGTGCATCTACAGGAAACTTCCAGAAACTGGAGCTGAATTCAGAAGATGATATGGAACAAGGGATATCATCACAGATGTCAGTGGATCTTGGCTGATAGCAAAGAATACCAAAAAGATATTTATGGGTGTTTTACTGACTATGCAAAGGAATTTGACTGAGTGCATCATAACATATTATGGATAACACTGCAAAGAATGGGAATTCCAGATCACTTAATTGTACTCTTGATGAATCTGTACATAGAACAAGAGGCAATAGTTCAAATAGAAGGGGATACTGCATGATTTCAAATCAGGAAAGGTGTTTATTGGGGTCATTTCCTTTTGCCATACATATTCAATCTGTTCGCTGAGAAAATAATCTGAGAAGCTGGACTATGTGGAGATGAACAGAGCATCAGGCTTGGAGGAAGAGTCATTAACAACCTACGATATGCACATGATACAATCTTGCTTGCTTAAAGTAAAGAGGACTTGAAGCACTTACTAAAGATCAAAATATACAGCCTTCAGTATGGATTACTGACATAAATAAAGTAAAAATCCTCACAATTGAACCAATAAGTAATATAATGAAAAACAGAGAAAATATTGAAATTATCAAGATTTCATTTTCCTTAGATTCACAATCAACATACATGGAAGTAGCTGTCAAGAAATCAAACAATATAATGCATTGTGCAAATTTGCTTAAAAAAAAAAAAAAGACCTCTTTAAAGTAATAGAGAGCAAAGATGTAATTTTGAAGTCCACGGTGGGGAGTTCAGGCAAGATGGTGGAATAGGCAGACTTTCTGCCACAAAGCAATGAGAAACCAATTGAAACGGATACAAAAGATGATCTTGGAACCCTGAGCTTTGAAACGAAGGATTAAAAGAAAATGGATTAAATACAAAATAGTAAAACAACCTGAATGAAACAATGAGTAAGGAGACAAACAAAGCTGTAGACTGCCATCTTTCTTAAGGGTACAGTCATTTTTAATATTTCCTGATAGGAATGTAAGAATCAAATCTGCTAACTGAGGCTGCATGGGAAAGGACTGCATTGGTGCCTGAAGAACAGAAGGGAGAAGAGCAAGGAAGGGGATAATCAGACCTCTGGACTGCTCCTGGCTGTCCTGAGGGTGTAGCCATTTTGGATGTTTGCAAGCAATCTGTGCAGTCTTTTTGAGTGAGTGAGGGTGGCATTCTTAGTTGGACTGCAACCTGGCAGTGGGCTCCTCTTGCCAAGGACAGCACTGGCAGCTGCACTGGAAACTGATGACTGGAGAGGTGCTATATTCCCCTTGTTACTCTTGTGCCCTGCGTCCTCTTGGTGAACAGGAGTGTGGCCATCTACCTATCTCCATCCACCCTCTTGACCTGCAGTGATTCCATCTGCCTCTGCCTGGGTGCTGTGCCCCACCCCTCACAGTTTTGTTTTTGTTTCTTCATTTTTAAATTATTCTTTTTATCTTCCTCCTTTCTTTCTTTTAATATTTTTTTCTCTTTCCTTTCCCTGTTCTTTGTTATTTTTTTCCTCCACCCTTTTCCTGATCCTCTTCTTTTTCTTTCTTTTAGCTCTTCCAATCTCTTGTTTTTCCTTTTGTCACTTTCCCTATACTTTTACTCTTGCTCTTTTCTCTCATTCCTCCCACCTCAGAAATTGTAGATTTTTTTCAACTCTCACTCTTTTTGGCATTATTTTTCTTTTCTTTCTTTTTTTTTAATTGTGATTTGGCTGAAGGTTTACAGAGCAAATTCACTTTCCATACAGCA
>NW_006922649.1:162720-165012 GCF_000298275.1 Orycteropus afer afer
TTTTCTTTTTATTATCTGAGAAGGAGATAGATATAGTGCCAGAAGTTGAGCCCCTCAGGTCTGAAGGCACTTACAATATGATTGGAGAAAACCTGCCTCTTCAGAATACTGCTGAGCTTAATGCTGCACATAGAGGAAAGCTTTCAGGACCCTCATTTGCTGATGTGGCATGTTTCAAGATGAGAAGAAACATCTGCAAAGGAGAACCTTCATGAAAACACCAAAAAAGGAGACATGTGGAAGTGTAGTCTGTCAGTGATCTTCACAGCATGGAGAGCTTGGATATTGCTGAGTGGTGTAAGTACATAAGAAATAACCTAAAAATTGGCCCTGTTAGCAAGAGATTGCACAGAGGACTGAACTGGTGGCTGGTGAATCAAAAGGGAAGCAGTGGAGAGGAAGACAGGCTGAGCTGTGGACTTTTGCCTGTCTGAAGGGAGCAGCCTTTTGATGTTTAGAAGCAGTTCAAGCATTCTGGATATTTAAAGTGACAGCTTTCTGAAGAGTTCAAAATTGAGTCTCATCAGTAATCACCATGCTAATTCCCTCTAGCACATTAGTGCTTGAAAAACGAGGTACAGCAGTTTGAGTTAGGGATTCTGGTGCTCTGAACAGCTCACTGAGTAAGAGTAAACAAAACTCAGGGGAGTAGAATTAGAAAAGAGAGAAGGACAGGGGTTAAAAATAACAAGTTCAGGAGATCTGTCCTGTGGAGGGGCGACAGGCAGCTGAGAAGGGCCATTGGAAACTTCCCTGGGGGAACACTGACCAGCAGGTGAAAAAGGCCACTGAGACCACACTGGGTTAAGAGAGAAGTCACACCACATGACACCAGCATACCAGCGATCACCCCAAGGATCTACCTTCAGCACCTGATTTTATTGGTAACTTGGGTAGCTTAGGTGCAATTGGGGACATCCAGTGCCTCTGAAACCTGAGCAGAGAGTCCATTGGTACTGCAAGAGGGTGGGCCTGGGGAGGTGGCCCTGCAGTGGATCACCGAACAAGCTTGGATCAGCTTAATGGCACTGAGGGGTCCATGTTTGGCTTTGTCAGTAATATTAGGACCACAGGTTGTGAGCAGGCACTGGCCTGGCTCCAGAGCTGCTGAAACCAAGCAGATCTTTGTCACTGTGTGTGGGCAGACCCAGAGAGGAACTCCCATGGCATATTGCAGTCTGGGCTGGTGCCACAGATGGGCAGGCCACGATAGGAATTCTCTCGGCAGATCACGGAGCCAAGCAGTTTTCTTGGGTTGGCTTTTGAGTGCCAAGAGACCTCGGGAGCATGGTTTTTGCATGTGTCTGAGCCTGGAAGAAAGTATGACCCCCTAACAACTGGAGTCTTTGCTGAAATTGAAGTCTACACCCATGAATAACAGTACAATATCATCATCTAGGCCCACTCGAAGGCCTAGAACCCTCCCTTAGCAACAGGGAGATGTCCTTCTTCCATTCTACCACTATCACCTTCTCCACCAATAACCTCACTCATCCAATAAAAGAAATCACATTCAACCACCATAATACCTCCTGGTTTGAATTCTAAACCCTCTTTATGACAAACAGAAACCCATATCCACATTCCACACAGGGATTCCACCATCACAATGAAGACTACTAAGCAACCCAGCATACCTGAATACCTAAAAAAATAAAATACACCAGCTTTACCTTTTCAAAATATTAAATCATAAAACCAAAACAAAATAAATCAATACATAACCAACAGTTAAAGACAACCTCAAAATGTCTAGGAAAAAACAGGCAATCTCAAATCAAACACACAAACAAACAAAAATGAGACAAGTCATTAGAAACAAAACCACAAACAAGAGTCTCATTAAACATGGAGGAAGAGGAGACAATAGAATTACCTGAGAAAGAATTTAGAAGATATGTTTACAGAGCTTTACAAGAGGCTAAAGAAACCCCAGACAGAAGTGAGGAGAACAAAGATAGTTCCCTGGAAGAACTCAGGAAAATCATTCAAGAACAAAATAACAAGATTAATGGACAATCAGAACTCATACAAAAGCAGCAGTTAGAAATCCAGAAGATGAATGACAAAATAACAGAATTACACAACACAGTAGAAGCACAAAAGAGTAAGTTACAACTGGCTGAAGAATACATATCCCAACTAGAAGACAAATCCCTGGTCCAGCTTGTATGAAGATAAATCTAAACAAAGATTTAAGAGAAATGAAGATAACCTAATTATATGAGATGACATGAAAAAACAACATAAGACTCATTGGAATTGCAGAACAAGAAGAGGTGGGGGAAAAAA
>NW_006922649.1:165452-167538 GCF_000298275.1 Orycteropus afer afer
CAAATCAGAAATAGAAACTCAAAATAAGACCATAAAACACTGTACGCTAAAAACCAAGGAAGTCAATCAACACAAAGCAACAGCAACTAACCTATTAGAGGGAATAAAACTTCTAGGTACAAACTTCCAAATGGAGAAGAAAACAGGGCAATGTCTTCACAGTACACATTGTTCTAAAAACATAGAAACAAGAATATACTTCAAGGTAACCACAGAGAAAATTAACAATTCACCTAAGCAAATCCAGAAGGAAGGAAAACATGTGGGTTTAATAAACACAAAACACACAATAAAGAAGAAAAGAGAGGAAGCATTAGGCAACAAACTGAACTCAGCACAGAAAAGTATATGGACCAAGGAAACACCAAAAACACAACAACAACAACAACAACACAACAGAATGACAGCAATCAATTCATATCTATCACAAATTACACTCAATATGAATGGACTAAATGCACCTATCAAGAGAAAGAGAATGGCAGACTGGATAAGAAAAAAAGACCCATCAATATGCTGCCTACAAGAGACCCACCTTAGACACAAAGATAAAAACAAATTAAGAGTTAATGGATGGGAAAAAATATATACCAAGTCAATGATAGTAAAAAAAGAGCAGGAGTGGCAATATTAATTTCTGATAAAATGGACATTAAGGTGAAAAACATCAGAAGAGACAAAGAAGAACATTATATGATGCTGAAAGTGTCAATTGACAAAGAAGATGTTACAATAATAAATATTTATGCACCTAATGAAAGTCCTCCAAAATACATGAAGCAAATATTAGCTGAATTAAAAGGGACAATGGACAACTCTACAATAGTAGTAGGAGACTTTAACACATCACTTTCAAGGAGGGACAGTTCAACTAGAAAAAAACTCAATAAAGTTACAAAAGAGCTCAAAAATACAATCAACCAACACAACCTCAAAAACATATACAGAGCATTTCAACCAATAAAAGCACAATTCACATTCTTCTCCAGTGCACATGGATTCTTTTCCAGAATAGATCAGATGTTAGGACATAAAACAAGCCTCAATAAATTAAAAACCATTGAAATACTACAAATCATCTTCTCAGACCACAATGCTATAAAAATAGAAATTGAAATAGGAAAAGCAAGGAAAAAAACATTGAACATATGGAAGCTGAACAATTCACTGTTCATAAACTACTGGGTAATAGAACAAATAAAAACTGAAATAAAAAAAAAATCCTAGAAACAAATGAGAATGAAGATACATCAAACAAAACCTGTGGGACACAGAAAAAGCAGTATTCAGAGGACAGTTTATAGCAATAAATGCATACATCAAAAAAGAGGAAAGAAAAAAAAAATGAACACTCTAACTCATCAACTCCAACAACTAGAAATAGAACAACAAAAGAATCCTACAGCATCTAGAACTAAGGAAATAATAAAGATCAGAGCAGAAATAAATGAAACAGAAAATGAAAAAAAATAGAGAAAATCAATAAAACAAAAACCTGATTCTTCAAAAACATTATAAAATCGATCAACCATTGGCAGATCTAACAAAAGAAAAGATAGGGAAGATCCAAATCACAAGAATTATAGACAAAAAAGGGTGTCATCACAACAGAACTAACTAAAATAAAAAAGATGCTGACAGAATATTATGAAAAACTGCACTCCAACAGATTTGTGAATCTAGAAGAGAATGACAAGTTTCTACAATCACACGACCTACTAACTTAAACCATCCCACACAGAGATAGTATACTTGAAGAGACCTATAACAAAAGAAGAAACTGAACAGGTCATAAGCAAACCTTCCCACAAAGAAAACTCCTAGCCTTGATGACGTCACTGGAGAATTTTATCAAATAGTGAGCGAAGAGTTGACACCTATGCTCCTCAAGCTGTTTGAGAATATAGAAAACGGGGGGAGTTCTGGTAAGATGGCGGACTAGGCAGAAAGACTGCACAGACTCTCTTCAACAAAGAAAAGGGAAACCAATTAACATAGACACAGAAGATAATCCTGGACCTCTGAGCCTTGAAGGGAAGGATATAGAAGTGGACTAAACCCCAACTAGCAGAAGAATTTGCATGAA
>NW_006922649.1:167993-168531 GCF_000298275.1 Orycteropus afer afer
ACCTTCTGGGCCCGCAGTAACTCCATCCCAATCTGTGTGCTCGGATGAAACCTGGGTGCCTTGCCCTGTCCTCTACCAATTTTTTTCCCTTTTTTTCTTTTTTTAATTTTTCACTTTCCTTTCACTGGTGTTTAGTTTGCTTGTATTTGTCTGTTTCAAAACTACTATTATTACTAACATTTTGGTCCTTTTTACTATTACTCTTTACTCGTCCTCTCCCAGGTCCTAGTTTTCAGCTTTTTTTCTTTTCCCTGTTCCTGGTTGAGAGAAAACTTTTTTTCCCCCTTTTTCTGGTAAACTCCATTGCTTGTTTTTCTTTTTGCACTTTTCCCATTTTTTCTGCATTATTTTCTTTCTCTATCTTTTGTCTTTTAGTGCCCTACCTCCAGATATTACAGGTTTTCTTATTTGTTTCTTCTTCCTTTTCATTTTTTTTTTTTTAGTTAATGTTTCAGTGTGATTACATAGTGTAATTTTTGTCCATGTGCTTTTAGGTTTTTGATGGTTATTCAATTGTAATTTTTGTCTAAATGAGTGG
>NW_006922649.1:169040-169781 GCF_000298275.1 Orycteropus afer afer
TAACACATTGGAAAACAATCAATGTCATCCACCACATAAATAAAACAAAGGAGAAGAACCACATGATCATATCAATTGATGCAGAAAAAGCATTTGATAAATTCCAATACTCATTCCTGATCAAAATTCTAAGCAAAATAGGAATTGAAGGGACATTCCTCAACATAATAAAGGGTATTTATGCAAAACCAACCACCAACATTATTCTCAATGGCAAGAGATTGAAACCATTCCTCTTGAGGACAGGAACCAGACAAGGATGATCGCTATTATCACTTCTATTCAACATTGTACTGGAAGTCTGAGCCAGGCCATAAGGCAAGAAAGGGAAATCAAAGACATCCAAATTGGTAAGGAAGAAGTCAAACTAAACCTATTTTCTGATGATATGATATGATCCTATACCTAGAAAACCCAAGAGACTTAGTCAAAAATCTACTGCAACTAATTGAGAGATTTAGTGTCATGGCAGGATATAAAATCAACATCGAAAAATCAGTTGGATTCCTCTATGCCAGCAAAGAGATTGCTGAAAAAGAAATAAGGAAATCAATACCATTTACAATGTTGTTGTTGTTATC
Organism: Orycteropus afer afer; assembly: GCF_000298275.1. Classification (NCBI taxonomy): domain Eukaryota; kingdom Metazoa; phylum Chordata; class Mammalia; order Tubulidentata; family Orycteropodidae; genus Orycteropus; species Orycteropus afer. The sequence continues at coordinate 169,622 of NW_006922649.1, forward strand.
TGCTCTCGAGTGAGACCTGACTCATAGTGACACCTCCTTGGGCTTCTGAGGCAGTATCACTAAGGAAGTAGATTGCCAACTTTCCTTCCGAGGAGTGGCTGGTGGGTTTGAACCACCAGCCTTCTGGTTAGCAGTCAAATGCCTTAGGCACTACACGACT
>NW_006922649.1:173093-174409 GCF_000298275.1 Orycteropus afer afer
TAGCCACTGGTACGCCATCTGATCTGCAGCCTATAAGACTATGAGACCAGAAGCACTAGATGGTGCCCAGCTACCACTGTCATCCTCTTGGAAGGGGATCTATGTAGGAGATCCTTGGTAGAGAGGGAGAACAATGTGGAACAAAACTCAATATTATTTGGAGAGAAAAAAAGGGGGGACCAGGTTTGCTGGTCTGATAGAGCCTGGTGGATCCACTGAGACTATGGCCCTTAACTGTCCATCAGATCTGGAATTGAACCCACACCTGTGGTTTCCAGCCAAACAAAAGTCAGGAATATGAGTAGAACATTTACCTCAAGTAGATACTCTCCTTGGAGAGAACAGTCATGGGAGAAAGAAGGGCTGCTAATGCACAAGGAGACAGCTGAGGGGGCAGGAGTCCATGGAGGGATAGACACAGGGAAGAGGTAACTATGGGGAGGATGTTGGAGAGGAACTGTTGTATTGTGATAAACTATGGTCAATGTCATGAGACAAAGTGTATGTGAACTTCTGTATGGAAAGTGAATTTGCTCTGTAAATCTTCACCCAAATCACAATAAAAACATAAAAATGAAAGAAGCCATAAGAGATCTACATAAATGGAAGAACATCCCATCCTCATAAATTGGAAGATTAAACATTGTGAAAATGTCAATTCTATGCAAAGCAATCTATACATTCATTGCAATCCCAATCCATATCTCATCAACATTGTTTAGGGATATAGAAAAACCAATCAGTAACTTTATATGGAAAGGAAAGAGACCTAGGATAAGCAAAACACTACTGAAGAATTAGAACAAAGTAGGAGGCCTCACACTGCCAGATCTCAAAACCTAATCTACAGCCACAGTAGTCAAAACTGCCTGGTGTTGGTTTAATGACAGATACATAGACCAATGGAATAGAATTGAGAAACTAGAAATAGATCCATCAACCTATAGTCAGCTGATCTTTGACAAAGGCCCAAAATCCATTAAATGGGGAAGAGAATATTTGTTTAATAAATGAGGCTGTCAAAACTGGAGATCCACTTGCAGAAAAATGAAAGAAGATCTGTACCTCACACCATACACAAAAACAAACTCCAGATGGATCAAGGACTTAAATGTGAAACCTAAAACTATAGAGTTCCTCAAGGAAAATCTAGGGGCAAATTTGGGGCCTTAATATATGGCATAAATAGACTATCAAGCATAACTCAAAATGCACAAACAGCAGAAGAGAAACAAGATGAGTAGGACCTTCAAAAATTAAATTTGAATGTGCTTCCAAAGACTTCTCCTAAAGAGTCAAAAGAGAACCTACAGATT
>NW_006922649.1:174671-175517 GCF_000298275.1 Orycteropus afer afer
GCAAATCAAAACAACAATGAGATACCATCTTGCTCCAGCACTAGTAGCAAAGTGCAACAAGACAGAAAATAACAAATGCTGGTGAGGTTGTGGAGAGTTTGGGACTCTCATACACTGCTGGTGGGACTTAAAATGGCACAGCCATTGTGGAAAGCAGTATGGTGATTCCTTCAAATTGTGGAACTAGAAATACCATTTGACTTAGCTATTCCATTACTAGGTGTATACCCTAAGGAAGTGAGAGCCATGACAAGACATATGCACACCCATGTGCATCATAGCCCTATTTACAATAGCCAAAAGATGGAAACAACCTACGTGTCCATCAACTGAAGAATGGAAAACCAAACTATGGTACATACACACAATGGAATACTATGCAATGCTGAAAAATAATGTAGAATCTGCAAAACACCGCATTACGTGGATGAACTTAGAAGACATTATGCTGAGTGAAATAAGTCAATCACAAAAGGACAAATATTGTATTGTCCCTTATTGTAAAATTCAAGGAAATGTTTATCTGTAGAAGGAAATTTTCTTTGTTGGTTACCAGGTGTGGGAGGGAAGGGTAGGGAATTCTGTTAGATAGATATAGATAAGTATTGATTTGGGTGAAGTGAAGGGCAATGTACCCAATGTGAATGACCAATATGGTGGCATTGAGGAAGAGAAAGACATAGAGAGGTACATGGGAGGTACAGACATCAAAGATGAAACCTTTCACACGTAGAGTACTGCATTGTCAGTGAAGGCAATCATGGGTATATAGGTGGATACAGGGGCAGAGAAGCTGAAGTATTAGGTATGTCTATGAAGTGGGGATTGTATCCAAGAACATATATA
>NW_006922649.1:177679-178965 GCF_000298275.1 Orycteropus afer afer
CAATAAAAAATATATATAGAGAGAGAAAACGTTGGTATACTCCCAAACTCATTTTATGAAGCAAGCACATCACTAATACCAAAAGCAGGGGAAGACACCACTAGAAAGGAAAACTACAGACCAGGATCACTCACAAAAATAGATGCAAAAATCTTTAAGAAAAAATCCTAGCCAATGGAACCAATGATATATGATAAAATTAATACACCCAAATCAAGTGGGATTCATACCAGTTTTACAGATATGGTTCAAATCAGAAAAAAAAAAATCAGTGTAAATCACCACATAAACAAAGAAAAGAACCAAATGATTATATCAACTGATGCAGAAAAGTCATTTGAGAAATTCCTACATCAATTCCTGTTCAGAAATCTCATCAAAATAGCGATAGAAGGAAATTCCTCAATAAAATAAATTGTACATATGCAAAACATTAAAATTGTATTGGATGTCCTGGCCAGGTCAATAAGGCAAGAAAGAGAAATAAAAGGCATACAAATTGAGAGAGAGGAACGTAACCTATCTATTTGCAGATGATATGATCCTGTAAATAGAAAACCCAAAGGACTCAATCATAAAACTACTGAAACTAATAGAGACGGTTTAGCAAAGTGGTAGGATACAAGGTCAACATATAAAACTCAATTGGATTCCTCTACACCAACAAAAAGTTCTCTGATGAAATAAGGGAAATAATACCATTTACAATAGCTACTAAAAAGATAAAATATCTAGGAATAAACCTCACCAGAGACACAAAAACCTATACAAAGAAAACTATAAAACACTGCTTCAAGAGACAACAAGGGCATTACACAAAAGGAAGAACCTACCTTATTCATGGATAGGTAGACTGAATATTGTGAAAATGTCAATACTACTTAAAGCAATCTATACATTTAACTCAATGTCGATCCAGATTCCAAGAAAATTTTTTAAGGACATGGAAAAACCAATTACTAATTTCATATGGAAAGGAAAGAGACCTCGAATAATCAGAGAACTTCTCAAGAAGAAAAACAAAGTGAGAGGTCTCACGCTCCCAGATCTTAAGAACTACTATACAGCCACAGTAGTCAAAACAACATGGTATTGGTACAATGATAGACAGATAGACTAATGGAACAGAATCAAAAGTCCAGATAAAGAATCATCCATCTATGGATAACTGATCTTTGACAAAGGTCCAAAACCCATTGATTAGGGAAGAGACAACCTCTTTAACAAACAGGGCTGGCAGAACTGGATATCCACCCGCAGAAAAATGAAACAGGACACATACTTCA
>NW_006922649.1:179226-182025 GCF_000298275.1 Orycteropus afer afer
TCTCCAAAATCTATAGAAAACTTCAACCCCTCAACACCAAATAGACAAATAACCCAATTCACAAATGGGCAAAAGACTTGAACAGACACTTCACCAAAGAAGATATACAGGCAGCCAACAAACACATGAGAAATTGCTTGTGATAACTGATCATTAGAGAGATGCCAACCAAAACAACAATGAGATATCATCTTACCCCAGCAATAGTAGCAAAGTTCAACAGGTCAGAAAATAACAAATGCTGGTGAGGTTGTGGAGAGATTGGAACTCTTGTACACTACTGGTGGGTTTGTAAAATGGTACAACCATTGTGGCAAACGGTATGGCACTTCATTAAAAAACTGAGAATAGAAATACCATTTGACCCAGCAATTCCATTACTAGGAATATATCCTAAAGAGGTGAGGGATAGCACACGAACAGACATATGTACACCTGTGTTCATTGCAGCACAATTCACCATAGCAAAGAGATGGAAACAACCTAAATGCCCATCAACAGATGAGTGGATAACCAAATTATGGTACATGTACATAATGGAATAATATGCAACATTAAAGAACAATAAAGTATACATAAATCATTTCACAATGTGGATGAAGCTGGAGGATATTGTGCTCAGTGAAATAAGTCAATCACAGAAAGACAAGTACTTTATGAGCCCATTACTGTAAAAAGAAAGGGAACTCACTTTGTAAGTTACCAGGGTATGGAGAGAAGGGGAGGGATTAATTATGGGCTAGTTGGGGCCCACACCATGATGTCAGTAAGGGGAGGCATATATGGAAAGGATCTGTGACTACCATGATAACATTAGGAAATAGGAGGACACCAAATTATGCACGTGATAGATAAACAACAGTGGCTAATACCAACCAATGTGTCCACAATACTGCATAAACACCAGGCTACAGAGAAACACATAAATACCTGAGAGGACCAGATGGGGGTCAGTGAACAAGAGTGTACTCTAGACTAAGAATCGATTCAGCTGAGGCTAGGCTTACACAGACACCAGTGATACAAAAGACCTGCAATCCTTACAGAAACAGTAGAAGACAGACACAGAATAATCCCTCACAGACACCCAGATACTATGAGAGAGAGAGATCTAATAGATCTACCAGCTCAGTACCATAGTACTGGGGGACACCAGAATCAATTGGTGCAACAAAATACATAAAACCTTGTTCCACATCCTACATTGTTGAGTAGTGACTGGGGTCTTAAAAGCTGTCACACGGTCATCTAAGATGCAGCTAAGTCTCTTATCATCAGAAGTGAAGAAGAATGCAAAATAAACACGGATATTTGGAAGCAATCAGCCACAGGACACGATGGCCCTGAAGATCAGAAGAACAAGGTGCCTGGCTACCAATGCCAACCACTCAGGAAAGGATCAAGTCTGGAGATCTTGGATAGAGTGGGAGGAAAAACTTGGAACAAAATCCCCAAACTCAATAATGACCACAATTACTGATCAGATGAAATCTGATGAGACCCCCAATACTATGGCCCTGGAATACATTCTGCACCTGGAATAAAATGCACCCCCAGAGGCTGGCTCTCAGCCCAATATTTAACAAGATTTACATGCAGACCACTCAACCCAGGATGATGCAACCACATACTCTATGGTAATACATCCCTTAGAGCAATGGACCATAGGGCACCAGAGGACCAACACTCAAATTGAAAAAATGAAGCTCAAACAGGAGGGCATAAATATGAGGGCCACAGGTGGAGGTCTACAGAGTATGGAGGGAATGGGACTGCATTAGATATGGACATGGAAAATGGGGAGTGAAACTAAATGTACACAAAATAAATAAATAAAAATTAATAGGAAGAGGAGGGTATGGATTGTGTGGCTAATTGCCTCCATAAACAACTGTCTCCCTTACCATAAGACCAGAAGAACTGGAGGATGACTGACCACTATTAATGCACATTTTGATCAAAGATTCTCTAGAAGAATCATGATCAAAAGGGAAAAATGCAGGACAGAATTTCAAATTCTCATGGACTCTAGACTTTCTGGAGCCATGAAGGCTGAATGAACTTTTGAAACTATTGCCATGAGATAACCTTTAAATTTTAAACCAAAAATATCTACTGAAGTCTTCTTAAAAACAAACAGTAATTTAGCTTCACTAGTAAAACAAAACAAAACAAAACAAAACAAAAACTCTGCCTTGAGCATTATGCTCTTTTAAGAACTATCTATGTATGAGATTGAACTGGCATTGGTAACTTGAAAGATTATATAGAAATCTTAGGGAACAGTGAGGAGAAACAACTCAGAAAAAGTGGGTGAGAATGGTTGCATAACTAAAAGAATGTAAGCAGTGTGACTGAATTGTACGTATAGACACTGTTGAATTGGTGTATGTTTTATTGTGTATATTCTCAAAGACAAAATGAATAAAAAATAAGAAAAGAATGTTCAAAAGTAAGTAAGTAAGTAAATAAATAAATAAATAAAGTGACTGCATTCTCCCAGATTCCAGGGAATTAAGAATAGGCTCCACTTGCCAGGAACCACAAAGACATTCAGGACACAAATGACTGGAAAAGTATGATATTCCACTTGTTACTCTTAGACCCCACACCCTCTTGGTGAACAGAGTTGTGGCTATCCCTCATTCTCACCCACCTTCTGGGCCAGTAGGAATTCCATTCCAGTCTGTGTGCTTGGACAGAGCCTGGGTGCCCTGCCTGCCCAGACAAGACTTTTTTCTTTTCTCTAGTCTGTTTTTGTCTGTTTTAAAATTATTATTATTATTATTATTATTATTA
>NW_006922649.1:182900-184215 GCF_000298275.1 Orycteropus afer afer
GAAACCCAAGGAGGGGTGGCTATGAGTCAGGGCTGACTCGACGGCACATAACAACAACAACAACAACAAAGGATTGAGAGACAGATCTAGGAAACACTGACAAAATTGAGGAAAAGACAGACAAAACTCTAGAACAATTTTGGAAGAAGATACAAGAACAAAATGACAAAATAAATGAAACATTGGAAATAATTAAAAATCTACAGATAGAAATCCAGAGGATTAATATTAAATTTTCAAAAATGGATAACACATTGAAAGGGCAAAGAAGTAGAATTTAATTAATGGAAGATGTAATAAGATTGAAGACAAATACCTCTTTGGTAAGGGATCAATCAGAGAAAAACAATCAAAACAAAATGAAAAAAGCCTAAGGTTTATGTGGGATACCATTAAAAGGAATAATCGATGTGTAATCAGAATTCCAGAACAGGAAAAGAAAAATAAAACCACTGAGAAAATTGTTCAAGATTTGTTGGAAGAGAACTTCCCTGATACGATGAAAGATAAGAATGCATCCTTTGAGGAAGTCCAACAAATTCCACACAGGATAGTCTCTCCCAAAAAATCACCAAGATATACCATCATCAAACTCATAAAAAACAAAGATAAAGAAAGAATCCTGAAAACAGCAAGGGAAAAATGAAAAGATACAGAGGACAACCAATAAGAAGAAGCTCTGATTTCTCAGCAGAAACCATACAAGTGAGAAGCCAATAGGATGGTATATATAAAACCCTGAAAGAGAAAAATTTCCAACCAAGGATGATTTACCTGGCAAAATTGTCCCTCAAATATGGCAGTGAAATTAGGAGATTCCAGATAACCAGAAATTAAGGGAATTTGTTAAAACCAGACCAACCTTATAAGAGATACTAAGGAGAGTTCTTTAAAGAGAGAAACAATAATAGCAAACAACAATCTACCATTAATCCACAAAATGACAACTCAGAAAGTAATAAAACTAAGGAAGTTTTCAAAGTAAAATAAGCTTACAAAATTGCAAACAGGGAACCAGAGACATCAATTGGCAAAGGAGTACAACTACAAACCAAAAAGAGGGGAAAAAATTGTGTAATTGTAGAACTTCTAAATGGTAAGGAAGTCTAGAGTTGCAAGATGGAATGGACTCTTCTTAACTCGGGGAGAAAACTGTAAATCACAGGCTTACCTGAAAGAAAAACTTTAAACCTTCATATCACAATAAAAAAAGAGGACAAACACAAATATTTAGCAAATACTAAAACAACAGCAGGAACTCTGGTAGCATAGTGGCTAAGACATTTGCCTGCTAACCAGACGGCTGGTGGTTCAA
>NW_006922649.1:184329-185948 GCF_000298275.1 Orycteropus afer afer
GAAGGAAGGTTGGGCAATCCTACTTCCATAGTGATACTGCCTCGGAAACCCAAGGAGGGGTCGCTGTGAGTCGGGGCCGACTCGACAGCATATAACAACAACAAAAACAACAAAACAACAGCAACAAAGGAACTCATAAAGTGACTCATAAACATAATGAGCTCAGCACAGAAAATTGTATGGAACAAAGAAACCAGGGACACCAGGAAAAATACATAACAAAATGACAGCAACCAATTCATACTTGACAATAATTACACTGAATGTCAATGGATTAAATGCACCACTCAAGAGATGGAGGGTTGCAGTCTGGATAAGAGCACAAAACCCATCAATATGTTGTCTACAAGAGACACACCTCAGAGACAAAGCCCAAAATAGACTAGAAATCAAAGATTGGAAAAAGATATATCAAGCAAACGTTACACAAAAAGAGTAGGATTGGCGATATTAAAATCTACACCTTAAACCAATATCTCTAACAATTACAAAAAGACCAGGTAAAGAAAGCCTACAATCAACAGAAGAAAGGAAATAATAAAGATTCTAGCATAAATCAATGAAACAGAAAATAGAAAGACAGTAGAAAAAATGTACAAGGCTAGAAATTGGTATTTTGAAAAAAAAAATAAAATTAACAAACCACAGCCAAAGTTAACAAAGGAAAAGAGTGAGAGAACACAAATAACACAAATAAGAAATGAAATGTGAAACATCACAACAGAACCAACTGAAATAAAAGGATAATATGAGGATACTATGCAGAACTATATTCCAAAAAATTTGAAAATCTGGAAGAAATGGACCGATATCTAGAAACACACTACTTATCTAAACTAACACAGACTAAGATGGAAACGTTGAGCACACCTTTAACTAAAGAAGAAATTGAACAGGTCATCAAAAAATTACCAACAAAAATAGTCCTTTCCCAGATGGTTTCACTGGAGAGTTCTACCAAACTTTCAGAGAAGAACTGACATCAATCCTACTCAAACTATTCCAAAACATAGAAAAAGTTGGAATCCTCCCTAATTCATTTTATGAAGCAAGCATAACCTTGATACCAAAACCAGGAAAGGGCATCACTCTAAAGGAAAACTACAGACCAATATGCCTCATAAATATAGATACAAATATCTTCAACAAAATCCTAGCCAATAGACTCCAAGAACATATCCAAAAAATAATTCATTATGACCAAGTGGGGTTCATATCAGGTATGCAAGGAAGGTTCAACATTAGAAAAATAGCCAACATCATCCACCACATAAATAAAACTAAGAAGAACCACATGATCATATCAATTGATGCAGAAAAGGCATTTGATAAAATCCAACACCCATTCCGGATCAAAACTCTCAGCACAATAAGAATAGAAGGGACATTCCTCAACATAATAAAGGGCATCTATGCAAAACCAACTGCCAACATTATTCTGAAGAGAGAGACAGACAGAAACCATTGCCCTTGCAAACAGGAACCAGACAAGCATGCCCTCTATCACCACTTCTATACAACAATGTATTGGAAGTCCTAGCCAGAGCAGTAAAGCAAGAAAGGGAAATCAAAGGCATCCAAACCGGTAAGGAAAAAGTCAAAGTATCCCCATTCGCTGA
>NW_006922649.1:186231-187170 GCF_000298275.1 Orycteropus afer afer
GGAATTAATCTTACCAGGGTCACAAAAGACCTGTTGAATGATAAGTATAAAACACTACGTCAATAATCCACAAACCTATAGCAAAGAGATGGAAACAACCTAAATGCCCACCAATGGATGAATGGATAACCAAATTATGGTACATTCTCACAATGGAATACTATGCTACATTAAAGAACAATGAAGAATATATGAATCATCTCACAATGTGGATGAGCCTGGAGGTCATTATGCTGTGTGAAATAAGTCAATTGCAGAAGGACATATACTGTATGAGCCCACTACTGTAAAAAGAAAAAGAAGGGTTTGTTTAAGAAAGGGAACTCACTTTGTAGGTTACCAGGGTAGGGAGGGAAGAGGGAATTAATTTTGGGCTTGTTGGGGCCCACATGCTGACACGGGTAAGAGGAAGGATGTAAAGAGAGTCCGAAACCATCATGATAACATTAGGAAAAAGGAGGGCACCGAATTGTGCACATAAGAGATAGACGACAGATGCTAATACCAACCAGTATACCCACAATACTGGGTTACCATTAACATCAAACACTAGGCTACAGATAAGCACATAAACATCTGAGAAGATCAGATGGGGTTCAGTGAACAGAAGTATACTCTAGATCAAGGATAGATTCAGTGGAGGCTAATCTTGCACAGATAACAGTGATACAAAATACCTTCATTCCTTACAGAAACAATGGAAGACAAACAGAGTAATCCCTCACAGATACCGAGACACTGTGGGAGAGAGATCCAATGTATCTACCGACTCAGGACCATAGTACTGTGATACTCCAGACTCAATTGGCACAACAAAATACATAAAAGTCTTGTTCCTCATCCTATATTGGTGAGTAGAGTCTGGGGTCTTACAAGCTGTCATGTGGCCATCTAAGATGCAACAAATGATCTCCTACCATCAGAAGTGAAGAAGAGTAG
>NW_006922649.1:191618-202103 GCF_000298275.1 Orycteropus afer afer
ACCCTGATACCAAAACCAGGCAAAGACACCACTAGAAAAGAAAACTACAGACCAAGACCCCTCATGAATATAGATGCAAAAATGTTCAACAAAATCCTAGCCAATAGACTCCAACAACAAATCAAATAATAATAATAATACATCATGGCCAAGTGGGATTCATACCAGGGATGCAAGAATGGTTCAACATTAGAAAACAACCAATGTAATCCATCACATGAGTAAAGGGAAAGAATCACATGACCATATCAATAGAACAGAAGACATTTTTAGAAAAATACAACACCCATTCCTGATAAAAATTTTCAGTAAGATGGGAATAGAAGGAAATTCCTCAACATAATTAAGGGCATATATGCAAAACCAACAGCTAACATTAATCTCAATGGAGACTGAAACTATTCCCCTTGAGATCAGAAACTAGACAAAAATGTCATCTATGTCTATTCTACTTCTATTAGAAATTCAACATGTATGTATTAGAAGTCCTAGCCAGGACAATAAGGCAAGAAAGGGAAATCAAAGACATCCAAATTGGTAAGGAAAAAGTAAAACTATTGCTATTTGCAGATGATAGGATTCTATGTATAGAAAATCCAAGAGATTGAGAAAGAAAATTACTGGAACTTATTGAACAATTTAGCATAGTGGCAAGATAAAAGATCTACGTACAAAAATCCTTTGAATTCCTCTACACCAGCAAAGAGATTGCTGAAAAAGAAATAAGGAAATCAATGTCATTCATTGTAGCTACAAAAACACATATGATACTTGGTACTAAATCTTATGAGGAACACAAAAGACCTATAGAAAGAAAACTACAAAACACTACTTTAAGAAACTGTAAGAAATCTGCATAAATGGAACAAGATATCATGGTCATGGATAGGAAGATTGAACATAGTGAAAATGTCACTACTACTCAAATCAGTCTATGCATTCAATGCAGTCCTGATCCTGATTCCATCGTCATTTTTTAAGACATGGAAAAAACAATCTACTAATTTTATATAGAAAGAAAGAGACCTTGGATAAGCAAAGTACTATTGATGAAGAAGAACAAAGTAGGAGGTCTCATACTCCCAGATTTCAAAACCTACTACAAAGCAAGAGTTGTCAAAACAGCATTAATAGACCAATGAAGCAGAATTGATAACCCAGAAAAAAAATCCATGGACCCATGGTCACCTGATCTTTGACAAAGTGCCAAAATCCATTAAATGAGGAAGTGATTGTCTCCTTAACAAATGGTGGTGACAACACCAGATATCCGTTTGCAGAAAAATGAAACAAGATCCATACCTCACACCACACATAGAAACTAACTCCAGATGGGTCAAAGACTTAAATGTGAAACATAAAACTATAAAGTTCATCAAAGAAAAAATATAAATGCTATCAAGCACGACACAAGATTAACAAACAGCAGAAGATAAACTAGATGTTTGGGACCTTCTAAAAATTAAATCCTTATGTGCAGCAAAAGACTTCTTCAAAAGAGTGAAAAGAGAAACTATAGAATGGGAAAAAAATATTTCACAATGACATATTGGACATAGGACTTATCTCTAAAATTTTTAGAAAATTACAGCACCTCAACATCTAAAACACAATCAATTAAGAAATGGGCAGAAGACTTGAATAGATATTTCACCAAAATAGATATTCAGACAGCCAACAAACACATGACGAAATGTTTGCAATCATAAGCCATTACAGAGATGCAAATCAAAACAAACACGAGATACCATCTCACCCCAGCATTAATAGCAAAGTTAAATGAGATAGAAAATAACAAATGCAGGAGAGGATGTGGAGAGATTGGGACTCTCATACACTGCTAGTGGGACTGTAAAATGATACAAACACTGTGGAAATTGGTGTGGCAATTCCTTAAAAAGATGGAATTAGAAATACCATTTGATCCAGCAATCTCATTTCTAGATATATATCCTAAAGAAGTGAGAGGCAGCACATGAACAGATATATGCACACCTATGTTCATCACAGCACTATTCACAGTAGCAAAGAGATGGAAACAACCTAAGAGCCCATCAACCAAAGACTGTATAAACAAACTGTGGTATATACACACAATGGAATGCTATGCAACCCTAAAGAATAATGTAGAATCTGCAAAACACTGCATAGCATGGATGAACTTAGAGGACATTATGATGAGTGAAATAAATCAACCATAGAAGGACAAATATTATATTAGTCCACTATTGTAAAAAGCCAAGGAAAAGTTTATACATGGAAGAAAAATGTCTTTGTTGGTTACCAGAAATGGGAGAGGATGGTAGGCTAAATTGTTAGAAAGATTAAAAAAAGAAAGAAAAAATACATATATAGACACCAAAGATTATTAGTGGTTACCAAGAATAGGAGGAGGGAGGATGGGGAAGCTTTTGTTTGCAGGGCATTGACTTTATGCTAATTGTTGTGGAATATTTTGGAAACGGATAGCAATAATGGTGGCACAACATGAAAAAATGTCATCAGTGTTCCTGAGCTGTAAATGGGGAAGTTATTATGTTGGTGAATGTCTTGCTGTGTATGCTTTCACTACAATAAAATTTAAAAAAAAGAAAAAAAAAAGACCAAGTTGAGCCTGACCTAAGCCATGGTGTTTTTTTATATTCTCATATACATTTGAAAGCTAAACAATGAATAAGGAAGACCATAGAAGAATTAATGCATTTGAATCATGATGTTGGTTAAGAATATTGACTATACCATGGATTGCCAGAAGAATAAAAACTTCTGTCTTGGAAGTACACCCAGAAGCCTCCCTAGAAGTGAGGATAGTGACACATAGTCTCTCTTACTTTAGTAATTACATATATATATATATAGTGATTTGGGTGAAAGTTTACAGAGCAAGTTCACTTTCCATACAGCAAGTTCACTTTCCATTCAGCAGTTCACATAGACTTTGTCTCATGACATTGACTACAATTTCCCACAATGTAACAGCTCTCCTTCAACTTCCTCCCCATAGTTACCTCTTTCCTGTGCTCATCCCTCTGTGCACTCCTGCCCCCTAAGCTGCCTCCCTGTGCATACTTTGGTAATATTTTCAAGAAGAACCAGTCCTTAGAGAAATACATCATGCTTGGTAAAGGAGAGTGTCAACATAAACATAAAAGGAGTTCCTCGCTAAGATGAATTGACACAGTGGCTGCAACAGTGAGCTCAAACAGCAATAGTTGTGAGCATGGCACAGGAATAGGCAGTGTATTGTTGTTTTGTACATAGGGTTGCCATGAGTCAGAACTGACTCCATGGCACCTGACAACAACAGGGTCTTTATAAATATAGGAATTTATCTCATAAAGGACTAAGAGCTGTTTTGTGTGGTTTCATGGGAGTATATAAAATAGTCAGGCACTTAGTGGTTACCAATATGCTAATTTGAGCTCTTTTAAAAACATTTGGATGTATATAAATTTTAGTTTTCGGTCACTGGTGTTCAATACATCAAATCTACTCTTTAGATGGCCTCTAAATTCAGGAGGGCTATAATCAAGGTCATATTTTGGATCTCGAGGATTACTTTTAATTGTCTTCAGCTTCAATGTGAACTTGCATATGAGCAGTTGATGATCTGTTCCACAATCAACTCTTGGCCTTGTTTGGGCAGAAGAAATTGAGCTTCTCCATTGCCTCTTTCCACAAATGTAGTCGATCTGATTGATCCTTGTGTACTCTATCTGGTAAAGTCCACGTGAATAGCCACCATTTGTGTTGCTTGAAAAAAAAAATGTATTTGCAATGAATAAGTTGTTGGTTTTGCAAAATTCTACCATGTGATCTCTAGTGCTATTTCTATCACCAAGGCCATATTTTCCAACTACTGGTGATTTTTCTGTTTCAAACTTTTGCATTCCAATCACCAGTGATAACCAACATATCTTGATTGCATGTTTGATAAATTTCAGACTGCAGAAGTTGGTAGAAATCTTCAGTTTCCTCATCTTTGACTTTGGTGGTTGGTGTACAAATCTGAACAATAGTAGTATAAACTGGACTTCCTTGTAGGCATATGGATATTATCCTATCACTGACAGCATTGTACTTCAGGATAGATCTTGAGACATTCTTTGTGATGATGAATGCCAAGCCATTTCTCTTCAATTTGTCATTCCTGGCATAGTAGATCATATGGTTGTGATTCAAAATGGCTCAAACTGGGCTATTTCAGCACACTAATGCCTAGGTATTGATCTTTATGTGTTCCATTTCCTTTTTTAAAACTTCCAGTTTTCCTAGATTCATACTTTGTACATTCCATGTTCTGATTATTAATGGATGTTTGCAGCTCTTTCATCCTGTTTTGAGTCATACATTAGCAAATGGAGGTCCCAAAATCTTTACTCAATCCATGTCACTAAGGTCAACTCTGAGCAGGCAGCTCTTCCTCAGTGTATTTTGAGTACCTTCCAACCTGAAGGGCTTATCTTTTGGCACTGTATCTGACAATGTTTCAGGGCTATTCATAAATTTGTCCAGTAATATATCAGACGATGTTTTACTGTCATAATGTTTTCACTGGACAATTCTTTGAGAAGTGGATGGCCCTTCCTTCTTCCGAGTCTGTCTTAGTATGGAAGCTCCACTGAAACCTATTGTATTGATTACCTCTGCATTACTCTAACAGAAAATATCACAAATGGGATGGGTATAATGAGCAGGAGTTTATTCTCTTAAAGTTTTGAGGCTTTAAGTCCGAGTTCAAAGTGCCAGCCTCAAGGGGCTGGTGAAATCCCCTCAACCTTGGGCTTCAGCTTTGCCTCCTGCTTCTTGCCCACTGAAGCTTGAGGGTTTTCTTCACTCAAACAGCTGCTTGCTGCTGAGGCTGACAAACCCAAGGTTCCCAACTAAAAAGACACAGTCCCAATGTTACCAAACAACATGGAAGGCCACTAATTCAAGTCCATTGAAAGTACCAAGATTGGCAGAGCTTGGCAGGCTGCTCAACAACAACTTGGCTACATGCAGGGTTCAAGCATGCCATAAATTAGAGACCATTCCCAACACTGTTTCTTCTATACAGAAAGCAGACTACATTCCTAAATCAGCTACTCAGCTACTTGTGGTAGATCCCACCATGAAGTTGATTGCCAGTCTCACCATGGGGAATAACTACTACCAGCTCAGCCACTCAACCAGGCCCAGCCAAGTTGATACACAACCGTAGCTACCATAATTCCACCCTTCGTTAACTTGGCACCTGTACAGATCTTCACTGGGTGGCTCCAGTCCCCTAGTTCCTGAGTGATGACTTCACCCCCTTGGCCTGGCAGGCCCTATTCCTCTACCTCTTGTGAATGGCAGCTCTGACCCTTCACTCTTGGGCAGCAGCTATGGGGCCATCCCACTGACTCACATGAACAAGAAGCCCCACATCCCAGAACCAAATTGGTAAAAGTCTGGCTCTTTGAAACCTAGGGGGCTGTGGTGGTTCTATCCCCAAAGGCCATGGTCCTACCATTGAGGCTTAGGCAGCTCTACTTCCCATGTCCTTGGTCTTTCCTCTTCTGCCAATAAGCACCAAAGGCAACCCACTCTGCCCGAAATCTTCCTGTCCAAAAAGCACTCAGCTTTCTTGCTCTGTGGGCTGGCCAACCTGCTCCTCTATTTCATGCCAATCTCTTCTCCAATTAATGCCTGAAGGCAACACAGTCTACCAGGAAGCCACCTACCGAATGGCATCCAGCTTTCTCCTCTGTGGGCTGGTATGGCTGTCACTGTCTTACGCCAGTCTCAGCTCTGCTACTGCTGTTACTCATTCTGGTCTCTGTGCTGTTGTCTCTCATGCTGCTCTCTCTCTGCTCGTGTCTATCTGCCGGCATCTCAATGCAGGGATCTAGGGTCAAGGACACACTCCATTTCTCTTTCCACATTTTAGGTATCTGTCAGAGCAGAATCCCACTCTCTCGGTACCATATTCTGTATTGGTTACCTCTGTGCGGCTCTAACAGAAAATATCAGAAATGGGATGGCTTTAACAAACAGGAGTTAATTCTTTTACAATTTTGAGGATTTAAGTCCGAGTTCAAAGGGCCATCCTCTAGGGGCTGAGTGAATTTCCCCCAAACTTGGGCTTCAGCTTTGCCTCCTGCTCCTGGCCCACTGAAGCTGGAGTGTTTTCTTCACTCAGACAGCTGCTGGCTGCTGAGGCTGCCAAACCCAAGGTTGATAAGTAAAAAGACACAGTCGTGATTTTACCAAAAAACACAGCAGGCCACTAATTCAAGTCCACTGAAAGTCATAAGATCAGCATAGGATGGCAGGCTTCTCAACAATGACTCGGCTACATGCAGGGTTCAAGTGTGCCATAAACAAGAGACCATTCACAAGGCTGCTTCTTACATACAGGAAGCAGACCACATCCCTAAACCAGCTACTCAGCTGCTTGTGGTAGATGTCACCATGGAGTTGATTGCCAGTCTCATCATGGGGAATAACTACCATCAGATGCCCAGCCACTCAAAAACAGGTCCAGAAAGTTGACACACAACCTTAACTACCACACTTGTCCACCGTGAGTGACCCTGCTGGTATTTGAAATACTGGTGGCATAGCCTCCAGCCTCACAGCAACACACCAGCCACCACAATATGGCAAACTGACAGACGAGTAATTATTACAGTAATTATTGCTGTTGTTGCCATTAGGTGCCACTGAGTTGTTTCTGACTCATAGTGACCCTATGTACAGCAGAATGAAACACTGCCTGGTCCTGTGGGAGCTCCACAATCTTTGGTATACATGAGACCATCATTGCAGCCTTCATTGAGGACCTTCCCCTCTTTTGTTGACCCTCCACTTTACCAAGCATAATATCCTTCTCCAGGGAATTGTCCCCTCTGATAACATGACCAAAGTAGATGTGACAAAGTCTGACCATTCTCACTTCCAAGGAGCATTCTGGCTACACTTCATCCAGGACAGATTTGTTAGTTCTTTTACCAGTCCATAGTAATTTTAGCATTCTTCACCAACACCACAACTCAAAAGAATAAACTCTTCTTCAGTCTTCCTTATTTATTGTCTGGCTCTCACATGCATATGAGGCAAATTATTACTAGGACTAAGATATTTTTCTTGAATAAGCACTTCCTGGAGTTTTGAAAGTCTTTGATTAATTTTCACAGTTCCCAAAAAGTTGATTTTTAAAGTTTTACCAGTTCTTATATTATTTCTATGGAAGGGTTGAATTCCAGATTTCCTTACTTTGCCATTTTCTCTGACATCCTCAAATGAGTCCTTAATTCTGGTTACTTTATTTTTCAGTTCCAAAATTTCCATTTAGTTCTTTTTAATTTTCTCTTTCTTTCCCAAGTTTTTCTATTTTTCCATTATTCTTAAGATATTTTGCCCTTACTTCTTGTAACATTTTTTATTGTAACTAATAAAATTTATGTCAGGCAATTCTGACATTTGTTCCATTGAAATGTTGGTGTTTGGTAATTGCCTTTTTTCTTGCAAGTTGACAACTTATATGTTCTTTGCATACATATTAATTTTGATATATATTCTGGACATTATGTTTTTTTAAATATTCATTAGACCATTTTTATTAAGGCCACAAATTCTAACTATCTTTCTGAATGGTAGTTTCCATATAAATTCCATTTTCAATCACCTTTCAGTGCAATTTAAAACTACTCTATGTATGCATCACTTAGTGGTCAATCTAGACCAGTCTAGGCTATGATCTAGTACAAAGATTTTGCCATACTAAATATGATCAAATATATGTGAATGCAGCTCATTGGTGAGCCTAAGAATATATAAATAACTTTATTGTTATTTTCCAGAGCTCTATTTTCTCTATTCTCTTGCCAATACTTTCAAGTTTTTTTGGCATTCAGATTTTGTTTCTTTACTCAGAAAGCTAGGGTTTTGTTTACTCTACTGTGATGTGCACTTCCTGTTTGTGAGCATGCATCTATGGCCAAACAGGAAGGACAGAGTGAGAGAGAGGGAAGCAATGAGATTTATCCCCATACCTTTGAATTCACAACTATTTCAATAAGAAAAGAAATATACCTCTCTCAGTATTTTAGTCTCCTGTTGATCCCTGGTGCTGCCACTCTGACTGCCACAGGATTTCCTAGGAGATGGGGTTCAAATAATTAAGAAAAGAAAAGAAATTTTGGGATTCCCCCCACTCATTTCTGAGCAATAGGAGACATATTTCCATTTCCTCAAGTCAGGACTAGAGGGCTTCACCAGGAATTCTCTCTGTTAGTGCCAACTCCCACTTCAGGTCTTGAGGTGCACTGCACCTTGATCCAGGGATGCCAGGAGGAAGAAAATAAAAAGATAATGGAATCCACAGTTTGTTGTACTTAGAATTCTTGTTTTCTTCCCTAATCTGCTACTATTTGTCAGTGTCTTCAAATATCTGCTCCATGCATTCTTTCCAGATTTTATAGCTACTTTGAGTAGGAAAGTCAGGATCGGGTGTGTTTAGTCCATTTTACTCAGAACAGGAACATGAGGAATTATTCTAACTCCCTTGTAGAAATGAGGAAATTGTCTCATATAAATGAGAAAACATATCAAGAATCATTAAAAAAGTAGCAAAGTCAGAACATATGTCTAAGTTCATGTTACTCCAAAGTTCAGAACTTTAGCCTTCTTACTATAAAGATATTCTAAAATAAGCAGTAAGATTCTCAATTACATAGTTGATCCTCTTTACAACAGGTCTAAGAACAGAAAACATCTGGCAGCTGATTTTACTTTCTAGCAAAGCATTCTCTTAAATGGCCCAACCACATTCCTCCATTCCCATTCTCAAAGCCACAGCTCTCTCATCTGTAAATCTCAAACTACAAAACACTTTTGTTTTATTTTATTTTCACTGCATGGTGAATCAAATGTCCGCTATCACCTCTACTCAGTCCACTCCACCCTAAAACAAGACAAAATAATATTCCAAAAACTTGTATAATGGCTTTAAATAATAACAAGGAAAAAAAATGAACCAGTTATCTTTGAGTAGATTCCAACTCATGCTCACAATCAATTATAGTTTTTGTAGTCTTCATTACATTCAATATTAATACCTTTTTCCACCCTCAATTTCTTTTTGATGTTACTTGGACCTGCTTCTCTTTAAAAATTTTCATCCTGTTCTCTTATTACCAAGCATTTATTCTACATAAACCAAAACACTCACTGCCGTCGAGTCAATTCTAACTTCTAGCGACTCCTCCTTGGGTTGCCCAGGCAGTATCTCTATGAAGGTAGATTGTGCAGTCTTCCTTCTGAGGAGTGGCTGGTGGATTTGAACCACCCACCTTCTGGTTGGCAGTCAAATGCCTTAGGCACTATGACACCAGAGCTCCCAATTCCACTGTGTACCGTATACTTTGCAATGTGCTGGGGAGTAGGAGATAAACACCTTTGACCTGTTTCCTTCAAAGACTCAGATAATTTTATATTTTCCTTCTTTCATTCCTTCCTTTCTTCCTTCTTACCTACTTACCTATCTTCTTTTATTTCATTCTACCCTTCTGTAGTTCCTCTGTCTTTCTTTAATTATTCAAGAGGGCAAGGATACTGACATACAAACAAATAACAGACATAGAGTGGTTAAGGTTATAAGAACATAAGTGAAGTTTCCCAAGGTATATTTGAGGTTGAGATTATATATTTCTTTAATTGCTCAGCCTGGTTCTCAGAAAACAGCATATATACTATACTTGGTTTGGCCAATTTATCCTGTAAAACAGCACTACCTATCTTTTCCATAAGAATTTAGTGACTTGAGGGTGGATTCCAAGATGGTGGAATAAGCAGAAAGACGGCACAGACCCTCTTCAACAAAGAAAAGGGGAACCAATTAACACAGACACAGAAGATAATCCTGAACTCCTGAGCCTGGAAGGGAAGGATATAGAAGTGGACTAAACCCCAACTAGCAGAAGAATTTGCATGAAAATATTAAAAAAAAATCAACCCTGCTAGCAAGGAACTGCATGGAGGACTGCTCTGGTGGCTGGGGAATATAAGGCGAAGCAGCGGCATAAAAGAAGGTGGGTTGAGCTGTGGACTTTTTCCTCTCCGGAGGGCACAGCCATTTTGAATGTTTACAAGTAGATTGACCATTTTGGATATTTAAAGAGACTGTGCTCTCCCAGATTCCAGGGGCTTAAGAACAGGTTCTGTTTTCCAGTAAACCCAAGGACACTCCGGATATGCGTGACTGAAAATGTGTGACAATCCTCTTGTTAATTTTATACCCCACACCCACTTGGTGAACAAGGTCTGGCCATCCTCTACTCCCACCTACCTTCTGGGCCCACAGGAACTCCATCCCAGTCTGGGTGCTTGGGTGGAGCCTTGGTGCCGTACCCTGTCAACCCAGTTTTTTCTTTTTCTTTTTTTTTTATTTTTAACTTTCTTTTTTCTGGTGTTTAGTTTGCTTGTGTTTGTCTGTTTAAAAATAGTTGTTATTATTAA
>NW_006922649.1:202796-204799 GCF_000298275.1 Orycteropus afer afer
ATATATCCATTCAGGAAGTCCAAAAATCCTAAACAGGATAGACCCCCAAAGAAAATCACCAAGACATATCATCATCAAACTCATAAGAACTAAAGACAAAGACAGAATCCTGAAAGCAGCACGGGAAAAACAAAAAGTCACTTACAAAGGACAGACAGTAAGAATAACCTCTGATTTCTCAGCAGAGACCATGCAAGCAAGAAGGCAATGTGATGGTATATAGAAAAGCCTGAAAGAGAAAAATTTTAAACCAAGAATTATACACCCGGCAAAATGGTCCCTCAAATATGATGGTGAAATTAGGAGATTTCCAGATGAGCCAAAACTAAGAGAATTTTTTAAAACCAGACCAATCTTACAAGAGATGATAAAGGGAGGCTTTGAACAGAGAACCAAAAATAGCAAATAACAACTGACCATTAATACACAAAATGACAAAACTCAGAACCACAGCTATGGACATATCCAAAGAAAAATGAGCTTACAGGATTGTAAACAGGGAACCAGAGACATCACTTGGCAAGTGAAGACAATTTCAAGAAAAAGTGGGAAAATACTGTGTAGTTACAAAACTTCTAAACAGTGGGGAAGTTAAGAGAGTTGCAAGATAGAATGGATTGTTCTAACCTCGGGGAGAAAATTATAAATCATAGGGTAACCTCAAAGAAAAATGATAAACCTTCATATCACAATAAAAAAGAGAATAAGCACAAATACCCAGCAAGCACTAAACAACAGCAAGAAGGGAAATGATAACATGATTCATAAACATAATGAGCTCAGAACAGAAAATAATAAGGAACAAAGAAACCAAGGACACCATGAAAAAACACATAACAAAATGACAGGCATGAAATCATACTTGTCAATAATTACACTGCATGTTAATGGAGTAAATGTACCACTCAAGAGATGGAGAGTTGCAGATTTCATAAGAAAACAAAACCCATCAATATGCTGCCTACAAGAGACACACCTTAGAGATAAAGACAAAAATAGACTAAAAATCAAAGGTTGGAAAAATATATATCAAGCAAACGGAAACTATAAGAGAGCAGGAGTGGCAATATTAATTTCTGATCAAATTGACTTTAAGACAAAAACCACCATACGAGACAAAGAAGGACATTATATAATGATGAAAGGATAAATTGCACATAAGATATAACCATAATAAATAACTATGGACCCAATGAAAGAGCCTCAGAATACATACATCAGTCTTTAAAAGAATGGAAAAGGAAAATAGATGACTCCACAGTCACAGTGAGAGAATTTAATACACCACTTTATTTGAAAGATAGAGCAACTGGAAAAAAACTAAATAAAGATTCAGAAGAGCTAAACAATACAATCCACCAACTTGGCCTTATAGACATCTACAGAGAACTTCACCCAACTGCTGCACAACATACATTCTTTTCCAGGGCACATGTTACTTTTTTCCATGATAAAACACATGTTAGGCCATAAAGCAAGCCTTAATAAATTTAAAAACATTGACATACTGCAAAACATCTTCTCAGAACATAATGCTATCAAACTAGAAATCAACAATAGGAAGATAAACAGAAAAAGAGTAAACACATGGAAACTGAACAGCACCCTTCTTGAGAAAGACTGAGTAAAAGAAGAAATAAACATTGAAATACAAAAATTCCTTGAAGCAAAAGAAAATGAAAACAAAAAATACCAAAATTTTTGGGACATAGCAAAAGCAGTGATCAGAGGACAATTTATAGCAATAAATGTGTACATCATACAGGGAGAAATAGCTAAAATCAACACTCTAAAATAACATCTCCAACAATTAGAAAAAGAACAGCAAGAAAAGCCCACAGTGACCAGAAGAAAGGAAAAAATCAAGATTTGAGCAGAAGTCAATGAAACAGAAAAAAAGAAGGTTACAGAAAAAAATCAACAAGACCAGAAGTTGGTTTTCTGAAAAGATCAATAAAATTGACAAACCACTGGCAAATTTAACAAAGGAAAAGAGGGAGAGA
>NW_006922649.1:208132-209562 GCF_000298275.1 Orycteropus afer afer
CACAATAAAAAAAAAAAAAAGAATTTAGTGACCTGCTGGAATAACTGGATTTGTATCATTGTAACTGTTAATACTGAGCTTCTAATAGCAGTTGTTTCAATTATTCTCTATTTTAAAGGATAATAATATCTTTTGACCACAAGCTCAAATGAGCAGTATGGCTATGGTAATTTAAAAATACAGATTTTGGAAAGAATATACAAAAGCAAATTTACTTTGGCAGGTTGCTTCACAATTTTTGAAAATCAAACCCGACTATGACTGTCATTCATATATATTTCTTCAATATATCCCCATGGCCCTTAAAGAGGTCTCGTGCCTGAATAATTTCAAATGTCTTTCTTTTCTAGAGGAGCTCTGGTGGTCCAGTGTTTAAGTACTCTGCTGCTAACCAAAAAGTCAACTGTTAGAACTCACCAGCTGCTCCATGGGAAAAAGATGTGGCACTCTGCTTCTATAAATATTTGCAGCTTTGGAAACGCTATAGAGCAGTTTGACTTTGTCTAACAGGGTCACTATGACCCAAAGTGGGCTTGGTTTTGATTGCTATCTAGGGAAGAGTGACTGTGTTTCAACCCCATAATTATGTTAAGAAGCTAGTAGATAATTGAGGAACATTTTATTTTGGCTGTTCTGTTAATAGGTGCATTTGTTTGTGCAATCTCTGTCTTTTCATCCAGAACATTAAATATGAAAGCACCCAAAATGAGAATACATTCTTCTTTGCTGACACGAAAACCTTCTGTCTATGGAATATTTAGAAATCTGCTTCTTCTGGGTGGAGGAATACACTCATTTTAAAAGGAAATAAATAAATCTTCCAAATTATCTCTGACTTAATTCTGGGTGGTTAGTGTCAGAGAAAGGAGTTCTGGTGGTACAGTGGGTAAGACATTTGGCTGCTAACCATAAGTTTGGCTGTTCTAACCCATCAGCTGCTCCATAGGAGAAAGATGAGGATGTTTGATTTTGTAAAGATTTATGTTCTCGGAAACATTATGGGGCAGTTTTACTCTGTCCTATAGTGCTTCTGTGAGAGAATTGACTCGATAATGTCAGCAGGTTTTTCTTTTGTCTTGTTTTTTAGGGTCAGAGACAGCAAGAGAGGGTGCCACAAGAGTACCTACCTCATAATAAGAAAATAAAACTGGTAATAGAGGGATTAGATAAGTCTCCCCATTTTGGGGCTTAGATTCATACACAGAAGTAAAAATACATATAACAAAAAATTGCCAATTCAACCATCTCTATATGATCCAGTGACATTGATTATATTCATTATTTAGTGCAACCATTATCACTATCCTTGTTTTTTAAAAATTAATTGTGATTTGGGTGAAGATTTACAGAGAACAATTACTTTCCTTACAGCAGTTCACATACACTTTGTCTCATGACATTGACCACAGTTTAGCACAATGCAACTTTTA
>NW_006922649.1:210749-212411 GCF_000298275.1 Orycteropus afer afer
ACTTTCCATAGAGCGGTTCACGTATACTTTGTCTCATGACATTGACCACAGTTTACCACAATGCAGCAACTCCCCTCCCAATTCCTCCCCATAGATACCTCTTCCCTGTGTCCATCCCTCCATGCACTCCTGCCCCCGATCTGTCTCCCTGTGCATAAGCACCCCTTCTTTCTCCCAGGATTGTTCTCTCCAAGGAGTGTATCTACTTGAGGTAAAGGTTCATCTCACATGCCTGTCTTTTGTTTAGCTGGAAACCACAGGTGTGGGTTCAATTCTAGATCTGGAGGGCATCTAGGGGCCATAGTCTCAGTGGTTCAACAAGGCTCTATCGGACCAGCAAACCTGGTCCCCCTCCCTCTTTTTTCTCCAAATGATTTTGAGTTTTCTTGCACATTGTTCTCCCTCTCTATCAAGGATCTCATGTATAGATCCTCTTTCAAGTGGATGGCAGTGTTAGCTGGGCACAATCTAGTTCATCTGGTCTCATAGTCATATAGGCTGCAGATCCAATGGTGTAGCAATTGCTAGGACTAATTGTATTCATGAATTTTGGTTTCTTCATTCTTCTTTGCTCTGGACAAGGACAGACCCATCGTTGCATCTAGATAGCAGCTTGCTAGCTTTTAAGATCCCAGTCGCTACTCACCAAAGTAGGAGGTGGAACAATGTTTTGTATAGTATGTAATGCTAATTGAGCTTGTAGTCCCCTGAGACTATGGTCCCAAGCCCACAGGTTCAACTACTCGGTCCCTCTGGGTAGTTGGCTGTGACCAAGCAGTGACCACAAACTTGTCCCTTGTCAGCTCTACTATACACCTGGGAATTCTGATCATTTACATAAACTTATAGGACCATTGTCTGCCAACTCTATATATGTTCTTGAACACATACACTCCCCATTTCATACACATTCCTAATCGTTCAGCTTGTCCACCCATCTATCCATCCATATACCCATGTTTGCCTTCAATGACAACGCAGTACTTTATGTAAAAAGGGTTCATATTTGTTGTCTGTACCTCCCATGTACCTTTCTATGTTTTTCTCTTCCTCAATGCTGCCATATTGGACACTCACATTTGGTACATTGGCCTTCTCTTCACCCAAATCAATACTTATCTCTGTCTATGTAACAGCATTCCTCCCCCCTCACTCCCACCCCTGGTAAGCAACAAAGAAAATTTCCTTCTATAGATAAACCTTTCCTTAATATTTAAAATAACACACTAATACAATATTTGTCCTTTTGTGATTGACTTATTTCACTCAGCATAATGTCCTCCAAGTTCATCCACATTATGCGGTGTTTTTCAGATTCGACATTATTCTTTAGCATTGCATAGCATTCCATTGTGTGTAAGTACCATGGTATGGTT
Organism: Orycteropus afer afer; assembly: GCF_000298275.1. NCBI lineage: Eukaryota > Metazoa > Chordata > Mammalia > Tubulidentata > Orycteropodidae > Orycteropus > Orycteropus afer. The sequence continues at coordinate 212,126 of NW_006922649.1, forward strand.
ATCTATTCCTCAGTTGATGGGCACCTAAGTTGTTTCCATCTTTCGGCTATTGTAAATAGTGCTGCGATGAACATGGGTGTGCATATATCTGTTCCTGTCATGGCTCTTACTTCTTTAGTGTATATACCTAGTAACACAATGGTTGGGTCAAATGATATTTCTAATTCCAACTTTTGAAGGAATCGTCATATTGCTTTCCACAATGGTTGTACCGTTTTACAATCCCACCAGCAGTGTATGAGAGTCCCAATCTCTCCACAACCTCACCAGCATTTGTTATTTTCTG
>NW_006922649.1:212830-214158 GCF_000298275.1 Orycteropus afer afer
GTGTCCATCCCTCCATGCACTCCTGCCCCCTGATCTGTCTCCCTGTGCATAAGCATCCTTTCTTTCTCCCAGGATTGTTCTCTCCATGGAGTGTATCTACTTGAGGTAAATGTTCATGTCACATGCCTGTCTTTTGTTTGGCTGGAAACCACAGGTGTGGGTTCAATTCCAGCTCTGAAGGGCAGTTAGGGTCATAGTCTCAGTGGTTCCACTAGGTTCTATCGGACCAGCAAATCTGGTCCAACCCTTTTTTATTTTTTCTCCAAATGATAGAGTTTTTTTCCACATTGTTCTCCCTCTCTATCAAGGATCTCCTACATGGATCCTCTTTCAAGTGGATGGCAGTGTTAGCCGGGCACCATGTGGTCCTTGGGGTCTCATAGTCATATCAGCTGCAGATCGGATGGTGTAGAAATTTGTAAGACTAATTGTTTTCATGAATTTTGGTTTTCCTCATTCTTCTTTGCTCTGGATAAGGACAGACCCATTGTTGCATCTAGATGGCAGCTTGCTAGCTTTTAAGATCCTAGTTGTTACTCGTCAAAGTAGGAGGTGGAACAATGTTTTGTATAGTATGATATGCCAATTGAGTTTGTTGTCCCCTGAGACTGTGGTCCCAAGCCTCCAGGTTCAAATGCTCGGTCCCTCTGGGTAGCTGGCTGTGACCAAGCAGTGACAACCTTGCCCCTTGTCAACTCTACTATACATCTGGGAATTCTGATCATTCACATAAATTTAAAGGACCATTGTCTGCCAACCCTATATATGTTCTTGGGTAGACTCCCCGTTTCATAGACATACCTAATCATTCAGTCTGACCTCCCTTCTATCCACCCATATACCCATGTTTGCTTTCACTGACAAAGCCATACTATATGTGCAAAAGTGTTCGTATTTGTTGTCTATACCTCCATGTACCTCTCTATGTCTTTCTCATCCTCAATGCTGTCATATTGGTCACACAAATTTGGTACATTGCCCTTCTCTTCACTAAATCAATACTTATCTCTATCTATCTAAGAGTGTTCCTTTCTCTCCCCTCCCAGCCCTGGTAACCAACAAAGAAAATTTCCGTCTATAGATAAACCGTTGCTTAACTTTTAAAATAATGAACTAATACAATATTTGTCCTTTTGTGATTGTCTTAGTTCACTGAGCATCTTGTTCTTCAAGTTCATGCTCATTATATGGTGTTTTGAAGTTTCTATGTTATTCTTTAGCATTGCATAGTATTGCATTGGGTGTATGTACAATAGTTTGGTTATCCACTCCTCAGTTGCTGGACACCTAGGTTGTTTCCATCTTTTGGCTATTGTAAATAGTGCTGC
>NW_006922649.1:221150-221631 GCF_000298275.1 Orycteropus afer afer
TTCTTCTCTGAATGTTTTGTAGAATTCTCCAGTGAAACCATCTGGGCCAGGACTTTTTTTGTTGGTAATTTTTTATGACCTGTTCAATTTCTTCTTTTGCAATGGGTCTGTTCAACTTTTCCAATTCAGTCTGTGGTAGTTTAGGCAAATGATGTGTTTCTAGAAATCTGTCCATTTCTTCCAGATTTTCAAGTTTGTCGGAGTACAGTTCTTCATAGTATCCAGATATTATCTTTTTTATTTCAGTTGGTTCTGTTGTGATGTCACCCATTTTTTTTTCTTATCTGTGTTATTTGTACTCTCTCCCTCTTTTCCTTTGTTAAATCTGCCAGAGATTTGTCAGTTTTATGGATTTTTCTAAAAACCAACTTTGGTCTTGTTGATTTTTTTTATAGCCCTTCTATTTTGTTTTGTTGATTTCTGCTAGATTCTTCATTATTTCCTTTCTTCTGGTGACTGTGGGCTTTTCTTGCTGTTCTTT
>NW_006922649.1:221878-222732 GCF_000298275.1 Orycteropus afer afer
CTTTATGGCCTAACATATGGTCTATCATGGAAAAAGTTCCATGTGCCCTGGAGAAGAATGTATATTGTGTTGCTGTTGGTTGAAGTGATTTGTAGATATCTACAAGGCCCAGTTTGTGGAGTGTTTTATTTAGCTCTTCTGCATCTTTGTTGAGTTTCTTTCCAGTTCTATCTTTCAAAGAAAGTGGTGTATTAAAATCTCCCACTATGATTGTGGAGTCATCTATTTGGATTTTCAACTCTTTTGAAGTCTGATTTATATATTTTGGAGCCTTTTCATTGGGTCCATAGATATTTATTATGCTTATATCTTCATGATCATTTGATTCTTTAATCATTATATAATGTCCTTCCTTGTCTCGATGGTGGTTTTGTCCTAAAGTAAATTTGATCAGAAATTAATATTGCCACTCCTGCTCTCTTACAGTTGCCATTTGCTTGATATATCTTTTACCAAACTTTAATTTTTAGTCTATTTTTGTCATTATCTCTAAGGTGTGTCTCTTGTGGGCAGCATATTGATGGGTTTTGTTTTCTTATCCAATCTGCAGCTCTCCTTCTCTTGAGTGGTGCATTTAATCCATTAACATTCAGTGTAATAATTGACAAGTATGAACTCGTTGCTGTCATTTTGTTATGTGTTTTTTCATGGTGTCCCTGGTTTCTTTGTTCCAAATTATTTTCTGTGCTGATTTCATTATGTTTATGAATCCTATTATCATTTCCTTTGTTTCTTTTGTTTTAGGATTTGCTGGGTATTTGTGCTTGTCCTCTTTTTTACTGCAATATGAAGGTTTTTCATTTTTCTTGGAGGTTACCCTATGATTTGTAATTTTCTCCCTGAGTTTAGAACAG
>NW_006922649.1:222833-224075 GCF_000298275.1 Orycteropus afer afer
ACTGCACAGTCTTTTCCCTCTTTTTGTTTGTAGCTGTATTCACTTGCCAAGTGATGTCTATGGTTCCCTGTTTACAATCTTGTAAGCTCATTTCATTTTGGCTATGTCCATACCTGTGATTTCTGGGATATGTAATTTTGTGTATTAATGGCCTGTTGATATTTGCTATTTTGGGTTCTCTGTTCAAAGGACTCCCTTTAGCATCTCTTGTAAGGTTGGTCTGGTTTTAATAAATTCCCTTAGGTTCTGCTTATCTGGAAATCTCCTAACTTCACCATCATATTTGAAGAACAATTTTGCCAGATATATAATTCTTGGTTGAAAATTTTTCTCTTTCAAGGTTTTATATATACCATCCCTTTGTCTTCTCTCTTGCATGGTTTCTGCTGAGAAATCAGACCTTATTCTGACTGGATGATATTTGTAAGTAACTTTTTGTTTTTCCTGTGCTGCTCTTGGGATTCTGTCTTTGTCCGTGGTTTTGGTGAGTTTGATGATGATATGTCTCAATGATTTTCTTTTGGGGTCTATCCTGTTTGGGATTCATTGGACTTCCTGATGGATATTTTCTCCTCTTTCATCATATCAGGGAAGTTCTCCTCAAGCAAATCTTGGACAATTTTCTCAGTGGTTTTGTTTTTCTCTTCCTGTTCTCGAATTCCAATGACACGTAGATTATTTCTTTTGATGGTATCCCACATGAATCTTAGGCTTTCTTCATTTTGCTTTGATTTTTTTTCTGACTGATCCCTTTCCAAAGAAATATTCAGGTATGTGCCTTCAATCTCATTAATTCTGTCTTCCATTGCATCATTTCTACCCCCTTGCCCTTCCAATATGTTATCTATTTCTGACAATTTAGTATTAATCTTCTGGATTTCTATCTGTAGATTTAGAATTATTTCTAATTTTCCATTTTGTTCTTGTATTTTCTTCCAAAATTCTTCTAAGTTTTTTCTGTGTTTTCTTTGTTCTGTCTCTCAATCCTTTGAAGATACCTAAAAATAATTGTTTTGAATTTCTTATCAGAGAGTTCCAATGTTGCTTCTTCCTCAGGGGTGTGCTCTGGGTCTGTAACCTGTTCCCTTATTTCCATCACTTTATCTTGCTTCTTTGTGTGGGCTGTGATGGTCTGTTGTCTCTGCGGCAGTGTTGTATTGTATTTAGATATCTGTTAATTGTTTGTGATGGGCAGCCAAGAGTGATTCAAGTCGTCTTCTTGGGTTTTTTTTTTTTTTTTTT
>NW_006922649.1:224660-229581 GCF_000298275.1 Orycteropus afer afer
TGTTTTCTTTGTGATGGTGGAATCACTGTGTTGAGTGTGGATATTTGTTTCTGTTTGTCGTAAAGAGGGTTTAGAGTTCAAAGTGGGAGGTTTTATGGTAATTGGCTGAATAAGGTTTCTTCTATTGAATGAGTGAAGTTATTGGTGGAGAAGGTGGGAGCAGAAGAAGGAAAGCTTGGTGTTTCTAGGGTCAGTTTCTAGGGCTTTGAGCAGGCTATTATTGATGACGTATTTATTTGCAAGACCACGGTTCAACCTCAGGAAAGATTCCTATTGTTAGAGGGTCACAAATTTCCACCAATTTCAGGCACACTCAAAGTCCCCGCCTCCGTGGCCCACAGTGCCAAAGCATGGTTCCAAGGCAAAATTTGCAGGACCATGCTCAGCTGTGGTTTCTTTGCTCTTTGTGCCCCATCTGCCTGTGGTGCTGATGCAATCCTGCTGGACCGGTAATGGTCTGCTCTTGAGTTTGTCTGCAATACCACCCACCTGTAGCACCAAAGATACATGCAATTTTAGCTGTGGTGGAGTCGGGGGAGTACCTGCTAGTGACCTGAAGTCCCAATAACTGTTGCAAAGAAAAGCATGGTGTCTCCCAGTCTGACCCAAGCCCACTCTGTAATCCTCTGGGAGGGGATGGTATTAGCCTTTCTGGTGCAACAGTGAGATCTCCACCTGAATCTCAGCAGTGGTACCCATGTCTGTCTGCACCCAGACCACCCAAATTGACAAAATCAGCTTCTGGAGGCAGGTCTCTGCTGCTGCCCACTGAAATATTGTAGTGGTCACTAATAAACTGCTATAAGGTGACTTCATTCTTGGCTCGGGGATGCCAGGCGGCCACCCTTACCTGGCAGACAGTGACTGCCCCAGAAAGGTTTCCAATGGTCTCTCTCGGGTGCCCATCCGTCCTCTGGCAGTATTTCTTTCCTAAATAATCTCCCTGTGCCTTTCCTCTAATTCTGCTCCTCTGTGTTTAGTGCACTCTGATTTAGTGAGCTGTTCAGAGCACCAAAGTTTCTAATTCAAACTGTTGAATCTAGTTTTCAAAATCCTTATATGCTAGAGGGTAAAAATATTGTGCTACTCACTGGCAAGACTCCATTTTGAATATCTATCACTATCATTGTTTCAAATTATTTCACTACCATTAAGAGAAATTAAGTGACCCCTAGCAGTAAAGCTTCCTGTTTCTCCCTCTCACCTTTGGTAACCACTAATAAGTCTTTCTTAAAACCACAAAAAAGCTAAAATAAAATAAAACACAAATACAGTCAGGTTTCTTTGTGGAAGGAGAATTTACAGCTCAAATGGGAAAAGATTCCTGAAATGAGGAGCTACTAATTTGTCTCCCACAACTTTTGCCTTCCCCCTTAAGTTCCTTCTCTCCAATGAATGCTATCATAAATATCTTTTTACACAAAGAGATTTTAAGGAGATGGTGTTCCTACTTTAAATCTGTGCTCCAAGCATAGAGCCAATCTGTCCTTGGTTGCTGTTGACCCAAGTGGGGCATAATTCACTATAGTTATTTCAGAGAAACACAAAATAGTAAAATGCACAGAGAGGATAAGAAGTTCAAAAACACTCAGACTTCCAAAGTTTAGGCTTGAAATCCTGACAGAGTAATCTCATCCCCAGGTTCTATAGGACATGTGCAACTGGGTATATCTAAATGTAAGACCCCAAGGATAAAACTTTTTTTTTTTTTTTTTTTTACCAACTTCCACTCCATGGAAGGAGATATCTTTATAATCATCCTATATTTTCTGGCATTATTATGTGGGCCAAACCATAAGAGGCAGATTGTTACAGTGACTTTCATCTAAGTTATTCTTCTTCCAGTTCTTTTGTGGGTTCTTTTTTTTTGGGGGGGAGGGTTTCCTTAACTTATATTTAATCCCAAGAATTGCCTTTAAAAATAATATAAATACTGTCCTTATGCAATGATTCAGTGATATAATTGTATGTTATTACTGTCACAAATATAATATATGCTTAAATGAATCATGGAGAGAGGATCCAAGATGGTAGACTAGGTAGATATACCATCCAGACCCTCTACAACAAAGAAAAATAATGACATGGATATGGGTAATAATCCTGGAACCAAAAGATTCAAAAGAAAAGGCAAAGAAGTAGACAAAATACTGATTAAAGGAAAGAAAACACTAAATAAGGAGGCTTATTGGAGTAGTGAATTGCCAACCAGCACCGTGTGGCCATTTTGAATTATTTCAAGCAACATTCTGATCACTGAAAGAACAAAATAACCATATTCTGCTCAAGGAAAGAACCAAATAACCAGCTCTGGTAGCCAATGACCCAACTCATTCTTACTCTGCACATCTGCTATATCACTCACTGAGCAAGTACCACTATCCATTTGAGCATCACTGGATCAATGACAAATGACAGCCAACATCATTCCAGCCCACCCTGACCAGTGATCATTGTCTTGTGCCCTTAGTCTTACCCAGCAACCAATCCACCTTGAGACAGGTGGTTAGCACTGCAGTGTTACTAAACTAGCACCTAGTGTAGTATACCCACCCCATTGCCAGTATAGGTAAAAACAAAGCAATAAAAAAAAGGTGAAGTAAACTTATAATCAGAAATTATAATGACACCATAATATAAAGCAGACTATACATAAATTCAAAATACACACAAAAGAAACAAGTCAAGATGGTTCAAACAGGTGATCAAAATTCAGGATCACAAAATCTTCTGGAGGAGGAAATGCAATTATAAATTCCTGAGAAGGAATTAAAAATAATTATATTTATGTACCTTCAACACAATGAAAGATCAAGGAAACCATAGATAAAATTAAAGAAATGACAGACAAAATACTAAAAGTATTTAAAATAATAATAATAAAATACAAGAAATAATTGACAAAATAAATGGAAAGGTAGAAACCATATAAAAACAGCAAATAAAACCCCAGAAGATAAATAATAAAATTCAGAAATAGTTAATGTATTGGAAAGGGAAAGAAGTATAATTGAAGCAATGGAAGACAGAATTAGTGAAACTGGAGATAAATCTCTTACTAGTAATCTGTGCAAGAACTATCAGAAAAAAAAAAAAAAAGAATGAAAAGTGAAGAAATCTTAAGACTTGAGACTAGTATGGGACAGCATCAAGAGGAATAACTCACATGTGACCAGAATTCCAGAATTGGAATAGAAAAAATAGGGAGAGAAAATTGTTGAAGATTTGTTGCAAGAAAACTTTATAATATCATAACAGATAAGAAGAAATTCATTCAAGAAGCTCAACAAATTCTAAATACCTCAAAAGAAATTTATGCACAATCAAAGACATATTATAATCAAACTTTACAAAACAAAATACAAATAATGAATCTTGAAAGTAGTCTAGGAAAAAATCACCTACAGAAGACTAAGCTCCAATTTCTCATCAGAAACCATGCAGAAGCAATGGAATGACATAAATAAAAATGTGAAAGAAAAAAAAAATTGTCAACTGAGAATTATATATCCAGCAAAATGGTCCCTAAAATATGATGGTGAAATCACAGCATACATATATAAACAGAAAATAAGGCAATTTATAAAAATAAGACCAATCTTATAAGAGATGTTAAAGAGAGTCCTTTGGACCGAGAATAAGCAAGGAAAGGCAACAGCTTCTTATTAAGACACATGACAACATCATCTGGAAATTAACCCAGATATAGAAGTATAAACAATAAAATAAACACTGAAAATAGGGGAGCAGAGGCATCACTATGTAAACAACTACAAAGCAAAAAAGATGCAATAAATGGGGAAGTTACAGAACTATCAAATGGAGAGGAAATAAAGATGATATCAAGATAGCATGGACTGTTTTCAACTTAAGAAGGTAATAATAAATTACACGGTAACCACAAAGAAAATTAATAAACCTTTTCAACCAAAACAAGAAAGAAGAAAAGCATAAAAATACATTAAACACTAAAACAACAATGAAGAAAATGATAAGAATATTCATACAAATTGAACTCAGCACAGAAAAATACATGGGACCAAAAAAACCACCAATAGCACAAAAATGGGTAGAAAAATGACAGCAATAAATTAATAGTTATAGAAAATCACACAGGATTTAAATAGATTAAACACATTAGTCAAGATACAGAGAGTAATGGAATGGATAACAAAACATGCCTCATCAATATGCTGTCTACAAGAGACATACTTAAACACAAAGACAAAAATAACCTAAAAGTCAAATGATAGAAAAACATATATCAAGCAAATGGCAACCAAAAAAGCAGGATTGGCAATATCAATTTCCAGTAAAATAGACATTAAACCATAAACCACCAAAAGATATGTTGTTGTTGTTATGCACCATAGAGTTGAACCCGATTCATAACAATCCTTCCTTGGGTTTCCGAGTCAGTATCACTACAGAAATAGATTGCCCCATCTTCTTTCTGAGGAATGGCTAGTGCATTTGAACCACCAGACTTCTGGTTAGCAGTCAAGTGCCTCAGGCACTATGTTACTGGAGCTTCTCAAAAATATGAGGAAGAGCATTACATAATGATTAGTCAATCTACCAAGAGGTCATAATTATAATAAGCATCATGCACACAATGAAAGAACCCCAAAATGCATAAATAAAAATTTGGAAGAACTGAAAAGAGAAATAGACAATGTCATAGTAATAGTAGGATAATTTAACACATCACATTCAGTGGAGCACGTAACACCTAGAAAGAAAATAAACAAAGATTCAAACAACACAATCAACAAACTAGATCTCATAGGCATATACACAACACTTCACCAAACAACAGCACAATATGCATTATTTTCCAATGCCTATGGAACATTCTTCAGAATAGATCATATGTTAGGCCCCTAAGAAAGCTTTAACAAGTTTTTAAAGCATCAACACA
>NW_006922649.1:230312-231931 GCF_000298275.1 Orycteropus afer afer
ACAGAGCAGAGCAGCAGCCAGGGATCCAGGTAAGGAGAGGGACCCACTTCCAACCCCCACAAGTCAGGAAAGTGGGGGAAAGAGAAACCAGTGGAATGGCAGAGCAGTGTAGCACCAGAGATCCAGGTAAAGGGAGGGCAGAGAGATTTCAAATAGCTAAGCAAGACAAACTTGTCTGTCAGTTTGTCGTACTATTGTGGTTTTCATGCTGCTGTGAGGCTTGAAGCTGTGTCACTGGTGTTTCAAGTGCTGGCAGGGTTGCACATGGTGCACAGGTTTCAATGCAGCTTACAGACTGAGACAGACTAGGAAGAAGGAAGAGGCTATCCACTTCTCAAACAATTGGCCAGGGAAAATCTGATGAATAGCAGAGAAACACTGTCTGATACATTACTGGGCAACTTTATGAATAGCCTGGAAACATTATCTGATAAAGTGTAGGAGAAGGAGCCCCTTAGGTCAGAAGGTTTTCAAAATCCAACTAGGGAAGAGCTGCATCATCAAAGTAGGACCAACCTTACTCATATGGATAAAGGAAAGCTTTCAAGACCTCCATTTGTTGGCATGGCATGACCCATATTGAGGAGAAACAGCTACAAACATTCAATAATAATAGGAACATGGAATGTATGAAGTACATTTTTCTAGGAAAATTGGAAGTTGTCAAAAATGAAATGGAATGCATAAAGAATAATATTCCAGGCATTAGTGAGCTGAAATGGACTGGTTTTGGACATTTTGAATCAGATAACCATATGATCTGCTACGCAAGGAATGACAATTTGAAGAGAGATGTCGTGGATGTTTAGAGAACTGTCCTGAAGTATGATGCTCTCAATGACAGGATTATTTCCATATGCCTACAAGGAAGACCTGTTAATACACCCATTATTCAAATTTATGCACCAACCAACAAAGACAAAGATGAGGAAATTAAGATTTTTATCAGCTTCTGCAGTCTGAAGTTGACTGAACATGCAATCAAGATGTGTTAATTATCACTGGTGACTGGGATGCAAAAGTTGGAAACAAAGAAGAATCATCAATGTTGGAAAATTTGGCCTTGGTGACAAAAATAATGCTGGAGATCTCATGATAGAAACTTGCAAGACCAACGACTTATTCATTCCAAATACCTTTTTTTCAACCACACGAACAGTGGCTATACACGTGGACTTTGCTAGATGGAGTACACAAGAATCAGATTGACTAAATCTGTGGCAAGAGGCGATGGAAAAGCTCAATATCTTCAGCCAAAACAAGGCCAGGAACTGATTGTGGAAAAGACCTTCAATTGCTCATATGCAAGTTCAACTTGAAGTTGAAGACAATTTTTAAAAGTCCACAAGAGCCAATATGTAACTTGGAATATACCCCTCTTGAATTTAGAGACCATATAAAGAATAGATTTGATGCACTGAACACCAATGACCAAAAACCAGAAGAATTGTGGGATGACATCAAGAACATCATCTATGAAGAAAGCAAGAGGTCATTAAAAAGACTAGAAAAGAAGAAAAGACCAAAATGGATGTGGGAAGAGACTCTGAAACTTGCCCTGGAACAGAGAGTAGATAAAGTAAATGGAAAGAAAATGACAAGAGAAAAGAGCTGAGCAG
>NW_006922649.1:233152-239299 GCF_000298275.1 Orycteropus afer afer
GCTGAGGAGCAAAGATGTCTCCTTGAGGACTGAGGTGTGCCTGACACAAGCCATGATATTTTCAATTGCTTCATATGCATGTGAGAGCTGGACAATGAATAAAGAAGACTGAAGGGGAATTGATGTTTTTGAGATGTGGTGCTGGAGAATACTGAAAGTACCATGGACTGCTAAAAGAGCTAACAAATCTGTCCTGGAAAAGTGCAGCCTGAATGCTCCTTGGAAGCAAGAATGACCAGACTTCACCTCAACTACTTTCGTCATGTCAGAAGGAACCATTCCTTGGAGAAGGATGTCATGCTTGATAAGGTGGAGGATCAGCAAAGGAAGGGAAGACCCTCAATGAGATGGATTGACACAGCGGCTTCCATGGTGGGCTCAAGTATAGCAGGGATCGGGGAGCTGGTGTGGGGCTGGGTGGTGTTTTGTTCTGCTGTGCATAGGTTTGCTATGAGTTGGAGACGACTCAATGGAACCTAACAACAACAACAATGTCACAAAAGAAGAAAATAAACAGACCATTAAAATACTCTCAAAGACAACAACAAAAAAAAAATCTCCTAGTCCAATTGTTTCACTGGCAAATTCTACCAAACATTCAGAGAAAAGGTGACACCCATTATATTCAACATTTTCCAAAGGAGAGAAAATTATGGAATTATTCCCAAATTAATTCTATGAAGCAAGCATAACCTTGATATCAATACCTGGGGAAAACACACTAAAAAATAAAGTTACAGGCCAATATCCCTCATGAACATAGATGCAAAATTCTTAACAAAATCCCAGCCTATATAATCCATCATATAAAAAAGTAATGTATCATGACCAAGTGGGATTCATACCAGGTAAGCAAGGATAGTTCAGCATCGGAAAAACAATCAATGTAATCCATCACATAAGCACAGCAAAGAAAAATAACAACATGATCATATAAATCAATACAAAAAAAGGCATTTGACAAAACTCAATATCCATTCATGATAAAAGATGTTCAGCAAAATACAAATAAGAGGAAAATTCTTCAACATAATGAAAGCTAAATACAAAAAACACATAACCAAAATTATTCTCAGTGGAAAGAGATTGAAAATGTGCCTCTTGTGAATGGCAATCTTGTGAGGATGCTAAAAAATAATATATTGGAAATCCTACCCAAACAAAAACTGTTGTTAGGTTCCATTGAGTTGGTTTTGACAAATAGTGACCCTATTTAACAGAACAAAATGCTTCCCGATCCTTTGCCATTCTCACAATGGTTGCTATGTTTGAGTTCATCTTTGCAGCCACAGTGTCAATCTGTTTCTTTGAGGGTCTTCCCTTTTTTGCTGATCTTCTACTTTACCAAGCATGACATCCTTCCCCAGGGACTGATCCTTTATGTCAACATTACCAAAGTTGGTGAGATGAAGTCTGGCCATTCTTGCTTATAAAGTGCATTCTGGCTGCACTTCTCCCAGGACAGATTTCTTCATTCTCTGGCGGTTCATGGTATTTTCATTATGCTATGCCAACACCATAATTCAAAGGTATACACTCATCTTTGGTCTTCCTTATTCATTCTCCAGCTTCACAAGTATAAGAGATGATTGAAAATACCATGCCTTGAGTTAGGCACACTTTTGTCTTCAAAGTCTCATCTTTGCTCCTTAACCAAAAGAGACCTACATAAATGTTGTTGTTTGCTGTGATGTGCCCTCTAGTCATCTCCAATTCATAGGCACATTATGTCCAACAGAATAAAACAACACCCAGTCCTGTACCAGTTTCACAATTCTTACTACATCTGAGCCCATCTTTGCAGCCACTACGTCAATCCATTTTCTTGAGGGTCTTCCCCATTTTCATTGACCCTCCACTTGATCAAGCATGACATCCTTCTCCCGGGAATGGTCACTTCTCACAACATGATCAAAGTAGGTGAGATGAACTCTGGCCATTCTTGCTTCCAAGGAACACTCTGGCTGCACTTCTTCCAGAACAGATTTGTTAGTTCTTTTAGCAATCATTGGTACTTTCAACATTCTTCACAAACACAACTCAAAAGCATCAACTCTTCTTTGGTCTTCCTTATTCATTGTCCAGCTCTCACATGCATATGAGGTGATTGAAAATGCCATGGCTTGGGTTAGGTGCATCTTAGTCTTCAAGGAGATGTCTTTACTCTTCAGCACTTGAACGAGGTCTTTTGAAACAGATTTGCCCAATGCAATACATATTTTGATGTCTTGACTGCTATTTCTATTGGTATTCATTGTAGAATCAAGCAACATGAAGTCTTTGACATCAGTCTTTTCTCTATTTATCGTGATGCTGCTTATTGGTCCAGTTGTGAGGATTTTTGACTTCTTTATATTGAGGTGCAATCCATGCTGCAGACTGTAGTGTTTAATCTTCATTAGTAAGTGTTTCAAATCGTCCTCACTTTCAGCAAACAAAGTTTGTTGTCTGCAATCTCAAGTTGTTAATGAGATTTCCTCCAAAGCTGATGCCACATTCTTCTTCATATAGCCCAGCTTCCCGGATTATTTGCTAAGCATACAGATTGAACAAGTATGGTGAAAGGATACAACACTCCCTTTATGACTAAACCATGCAGTAACCCCTTGTACTGTTTGAATGACAGCCTCATGGTCTATGTACAGGTTCCTCATGACTACAATCAAGTGTTGTGGAATTCACATTATTTTTCAATGTTATCCACAATTTGTTATGATCAGCACAATTGAATTCCTTTGCATAGTCAATAAAACACAAGTAAACATATTTCTGGTATGTTTTTGCTTTGATCCAAGATCCATATGACATCATCTCTGATATCCCTTGCTCCACATCCCCTTCTGAATCCAGCTTGCATTTCTGAAAGTTCTCTGTTAATATACATTTTTTAATTATCTTCAGAAAGATTTTAATAGTGTGTGATATCAATGATATTGTTTGATAATTTCTGCATTGTGTGGTATCACCTTTCTTTGAAATGGGTACAAATATGGATCTCTTCCAGTCAATTGGCCAGGTAGCTTTCTTCCAAATTTCTTGACATAGTCGAGTGAGTTCCTCCAGTGCGACATCATTTGTTGCTATATCTCAATGGGTATTCTGCCAATTACTGGAGCCTTGTTTTTCAACACTTCCTTCAGTGCAGCTTTGACTTCTTTTAATACTATTTGTTCTTCATCATATGCCACTGCCTGAAATGGATGATGTCATCATACAATTTCGCTGGTTTTTGGTGATTAGTGTTCAATGCATCAAATCTATTCTTTAGATGGTCTCTAAATTAAGGAGGGATATAATCCAGGTCATATTTTGGCTCTCATGGACTTTTTAAAAATTATTTTCAGCTTCAACTTGAACTTGCATATGAGCAGTTGATGGTCTGTTCCACAATCCATTCCTGGATTTCTTTTGTCAGAGGATTTTGAGCTTTCCCATTGCCTCTTGCCACAGATGTGGTCAGTCTGATTTTGCAATAAGCCAGCGTGGGGTCAATGGAAGGCAGGTGTTTGCATGCATGGAGGCAACCCTGGGTCAAGGCCTCAGTAAACCAGCCTGGGACTAGTGGAGAGTGGGTATTTGCATGTGTGAAAGTGCCCGGGGGACAAGGTTGCAGTAAGCCATCTGGGAGCAGTGGAAGGTGGGTGTTTGAGTGCATTAAAGGCTCTGGGTGCAGGCCAATAAGTAAGCAGGGGATGGGAGACCAGGAAATGAGCAGAGCACTTTGGACCAGCTAAGGGAGACAAACTTGTCTGTCAGTTTATTTTACTGTGGTGGCGTAAGTGTTGCTGTGAGGCTGGAGGCTATACCACCGGTGTTTCAAATGTGAGAAGAGTTACCCATAGTGGACAGGTTTCAGTGGATCTTCCAGATTAAGACAGACTTGGAAAAAGGAAGAGGCCATCCACTTCTCAAAGCATTGGCCAGTGAAAACCTTATGAATAGGAGTTCAACACTATGTGGTATTTTACCGGAAAACTTTATGAATAGTCCTGAAACATTGTGCGATATAGTGCCAGAAGGTAAGCCCCTCAGGACAGAAGGCACTCAAAATACAACTGGAGAAGAACTGCCTCTTCAGAGTAGAGCTGAACTTAATGATGTGGATAGAGTAAAGCTTTTGGGACCTCCATTTGCTGATGTGGCACATCTCAAGATGAGAAGAAACAGCTGCAAACATCCTTTAATAATCAGAACATGGAATGTACAAAGTATGAATCTAGGAAAATGAGAAGTTGTCAAAAATGAAATGGAACACATGAAGATTAATATCCTAGGCATTAGCAAGCTGAAATGGACTGGTTTTGGCCATTTTGAATCAGACAATCATATGATCTACTATGCCAGCAATGACAAAGAAGAATGGTGTGGCATTCATCATCACAAAGAATTTATCATGATCTATACTGAAGTTCAATGCTGTCAATGATATGATAACATCCATATGCCTATGAGGAAGACCAGTTAATACTACTATTATTCAAATTTACACACCAACTACCAAAGCCAAAGATGAGGATATTGAAGATTTTTACCAACTTCTGCAGTCTGAAATTGACCAACCTTGCAATCAAGATGTGTTGATTATCACTGATGATTGGAATGCAAATGTTGGAAACAAAGAAGAATCACCAGTAATTGGAAAATATGGCCTTGGTGACAGAAATAATGTTGGAGATCTCATGATAGAATTTTGCAAGACCAACATATTCATTGCAAATAGCTTTTTTTTTTTTTTTTTTTTTTACAACACAAATGGAGGCTATCCATGTGGACTTCACCAGACAGAGTACACAGGAATCAGATTGACTATATAAATGGAAGAACATATTATGCACATGTATAGAAAGACTTAACATTGTGACTATCTCAATACTACCAAAATCAATCCATAGATATAATGTTATCCCAGCCCAGATTGTATCATCGTTCTGTAGAGAGATGGAAAAACAAATAACCACTTTATATGGAAAGGAAGCAGACCACAGGTAAGTGAAGCTCTATTTAAGAAGAAGAAAAATGTAGGAGGTCTTACATTCCCTGATCTCAAAACGTAATCTATAGCTACAGAAGTTAAAATGTCCTGGTATAGGTACAATGACAGACACGTAGACCAATGAAACATAATTGACAACCCAGAATTTAGTCCATCTTACTATGGACAGCTAATCTTTGGCAAAGGGCTGAAATGCATTAAATAGGGAAGAGATAGTCTCTTTGGCAAATACTGCTGGCAAAAGTAGATAGATATCCATTTACAGAAAAATGAAACAAGATCCATACCTCAAACCTTATGTAGAAACTAATGCAAGATGTATCAAAGACTTAAATGGAAAACCTATAACTATAAAGATCAGCAAAGGAAAAAGAGGGACAAACTTAACACATGGCATAAATACACAATCAAACATTACTAAAAATGCACAACCAGCAGAAGACAAAGTAGATGACTAGGAATGTTTAAAAACTAAGCAATTTTAATGTGCATCACAAGATTTCAATACGAGTAAAATGAGAACCTACAGATGGGGGAAAAATTTGGCAACTGCATAATAGGCAATGGACTAATCTCTAAAATTTATTAACAATTTGAACATCTCAACAAAAAAAAGACAAACAATGCAATGTAAAAATGCCCAGAGGACATCAAAAGACACTTCACTCAAGAAGACATTCAGGTAGCCAAGAAGCACATGAAGAAAAGCTCACATAAACTCTCATTATTGTTGTTGTCATGTATCCCCAAATTAGTTTGACTCACAGCCACCCAGAGTCAATCGAATGAAATAGTGCTTGATCCTATGCTGGCACTTTCTATCTTTACTAAGCCTGAGACTTTGTTGCAGCCAATATGTCGATCCAGCTCACTGAGGTTCTTCCACTTTTTCACTGACCGTGTAGTTACCAAGCATGATATCCATCTCCAGGTTATTATACTATGTTATTAAGTGCCGTCAAGTTGTTTCCGACTCATAGAGACCCCATGCACAGCAGAACGAAACACTGCCCGATCCCGCGCCAGCCCCAAAATCCCTGCTATACTTGAGCCCATCATCGCAGCCACTGTATCAATCAATCTCGTTGAAGGCCTCCCCCTCTTTCGTCGACCCTCCACCCTACCAAGCATGACATCCTTCTCCAGGGAATGGT
>NW_006922649.1:242460-243898 GCF_000298275.1 Orycteropus afer afer
ATTCTGTGCTACGCCCGTGCCCACCTTGCTCCCGGAGACCCCGTCCCTCTCGGGAGGGTAACAAGGGAAAGTGTTCAGTGCAGATCAGTGAGTAAGCACCAGCCTGCCCGTGCTTACCTTGCTCCCGGAGACCCGGTCCCTCTCGGGATGGTAGCAAGGGAGCTGTCTGAGCACATCTCTAGGTACTGATCCCTTATAACATGACCAAAGTACAAAAGAGGAAGTCTGGCCATTTTCAATTCTAGGGAGTATTCCTGCTGTCCTTTTTCAAATTCAGATTTGTTCTTTCTTCTGGCATTCCATGGTATATTCAATATTCTTAACCAACACTATAATTCAAATGCATCAATTCTTCTTAGGTCTCTCCTATTCGTTGTCCAACTTTCACATGCATATGAGGCTATTGAAAAGACTATGCTTGGGTCAGGCACACCTTAATCTTCAAAGTTACATGTTTCTTCATTATTACTTTAAAGAAGTGTTTTTGAGCAGATTGGCCCAACACAACACATTGTTTAATTTCTTGACTACTGTTTCCATGGGTGTTGATTGTGATCCAAATAAAATGAAATCTTTGACAATGTCAGTCTTTTCTCCATTTATCTTGATGTCATTTATTGGTTCAGTTGTGAGGATTGTTGCTCTTTTTATGTTGAGGTGCAATCTGAAGGCTATAATCTTTGATGTACACCAATATGTTCTTAATTTTTCTTTGTTGTCAGCAAGCAAGGTTGTGTCATGTGTATATAGCAGATTGTTGATGAGTCTTTCTTTAATCCTGATGATGCTTTCTTCTTCATATACTCCTGCTTCCCAGATTATTTACTCAGTATGCAGATTGAATAAGTGTGGTGAAAGGATACAATCCTGATGCAAATGTTTCTTAATTTTAAACCATGTAGTATCCCCTTAACCGACATGATCTATGTGCATGTTCCTCATGAACATAATTAAGTGTTCTGGAATTCCCATTCTTTGTAATGTTATCCATAATTTTATATGATCCACACAGTTCACACACATGCTTTAAGGGATGGCCTCCAAAATGTGAGGAGGTTCAGGGGTGTTTGGAGGCAGTTTTAAGGATGGCCCTGGAAAGGTGATCCAGGAGTGCAAGTGTTTTGAAGAAGCTTTAAGAGAGGCCAGGAAGAGAGCTGAGTGGTTTGGACCAGTTAAGGCAGACAAACTTCTCTGTCAGTTTGTCATCCTGTGGTGACTTGTGTGTTGCTATGAAGCTTGACACTATGCCACCAGTGTTGTAAATGCCAGCAGGGTTATCCCTGGTGGACAGGTTTGAATGGAGTTTCCAGACTAAGACTCAGAAGAATGAAGAAGCCATCCACTTCTCAAAGAATTAAAAAGTGAAAATCTTATGAATAGCAGGGAAACACTGTCTGATATATTATTAGAAAACTTTATCAATACCCCTGAAATACTG
>NW_006922649.1:244231-249175 GCF_000298275.1 Orycteropus afer afer
GGCAATCTACTTCCATAGTGATACCACCTCGGAAACCCAAGAAGGGGTCGCTATGAGTCGGGGCTGACTCGATGGCACATAACAACTACAAGACATCAGTGAGCTGAAATGGATTGGTTTTGATCATTTTGAATCAGGCAACCATATGAACTACTATGCTTGGAATGGCAAATTGAAGAGGAATGGTGTGATAAGATAGGATAATATGAGTAATATTATCAGTAATAGGGTAATATCCATATCCCTACAAAGAAGACCAGTTACTACTACTATTATTCAAATTTACACACCAACCACCAAAACCAAAGATGAGGAAATTGAAGATTTTTACCAGCTTCTGCAGGCTGAAGTTGATCAAATATGCAATCAAGATGGGCTGATTATCACTGGTGACTGGAATGCAAAAGTTGGAAACAAAGAAGAATTGCCGGTGGTTGCAAAATATGGCCTTGGTGATAGAAATAACTCTGGAGATTGTATGATAGAATTTTGCAAGACCAGTGACTTATTCATTGCAAATACCTTTTTTTTTTTTTCAACAACACAAATGGCGGTTATACATGTAGACTTCACCAGATGGAGTACACAAGAATGAGATTGACTATATCTGTGGTGAGAAATAATGGAGAAATTCAATATCTTCTGCCAAAACAAGGCCAGGAGGTGATTGTGGAACACCATCAACTGCTCATATGCAAGTTCAAGTTGAAGTTGAAGACAATTAAAAGAAGTCTGCAAGGGCCAAAATATGACCTTGATTGCATCCCTCCTGAATTTAGAGAACATCTAAAGAATAGATTTGATGCATTGAACACAAATGACTGAAACCAGAATTGTGGGGTGACATAAAGAAGAACATCATCAATGAAGAAAGCAAGAGGTCATTACAAAGACAGGAAAGGAAGTAAAGAACAAAATGGATGTCAGAAGAGACTCTGAACTTTGCCCTTGAGAGGAGAGTAGCTAAAGCAAATGGAAGAAGTAACAAGATAAAAGATCTGAACAGATTTCAAAGAGCAGATTGAGAAGACAAAGTCAGGTATTACAAAGAAATGTGCAAAGACCTGGAGTTAGAAAAGCAAAAGAGAAGAACACACTCAGAATCTCTCAAGCTGAATGAACTGAAGAAAACATTTAAGCCTTGAGTTGCAATACTGAAAGATTCTCTGGACAATGTGTTAATGAATGATGAAGGAAACATCAAAAGAAGATAGGAGGAATACACAGAATCACTCTACTAAAAATAACTGATCAGTGTTCAACCATTTCAGGAGGTGGCATATGATCAAGAACCAAGGGTATTGAAGGAAGAAGTCAAAGCTGAACTGAAGGAACTGGCAAAAATTCAAGGCTCCAGGAACTGATGGATACCCATTGAAATGTCACAACAAATAGATGCCCCTCTGGAGGCACTCACTCACTTATTCCAAGAGATTTAGAAGTCAGCTACCTGGCCAACTGACTGGAAGAGAACCATACTTGTACCCCTGAGAAAGCAAGGTGATCCCACAGATTGCAAAAATTATCGAACAACACCATTAATATCACTCTAAAGTAAAATCTTACTGAAGATAATTCAGAAAGAGTTGGAGCAATATATTGACAAGGAACATTCAGAAGTGCAAGATTCAGAAGAGGATGGGGAACGAGGGATAGCATTGCTGATGTCAGATGGATCCTGGATGAAAGTAAAAAATATCAGAAAGATGTTTACTTGTGTTTTATTGACTATGCAAAAGCATTGAATTGTGTGGATCATAATACATTATGAATGACATTGAGAAGAATGAGAATTCCAGAACACTTAATTGTGCTCATGAGGAACCTGTACATAGACCAGGAGGCTGTCATTTGAACAGAACAAGTGGATACTGTGTGGTTTCAAATCAGGAAGGGAGTGCTTCAAGGTTATATCTTTTCACCATACTTGTTCAATCTGTATGCTGAGCAAATAATCTGAGAAGCTGGACTATATGAAGAAGAACATGGCCTCAGGATTGGAGGAAAACTCATTAGTGACCTACGATACACAGATGACATAACTTTGCTTGCTGAAAGTGAAGATGACTTGAAGCAGTTATAGGTGAAGATTAAAGACTACAGTCTTCAGTATGGATTACCCCTCAATATAAAGAAAACAAGTCTTCAAACTGGACCAACAAGCAGCATCAGGATAAATGGAGAAAAGATTGAAGTTGTCAGATTTCATATTACTTGGTTCTACAATCAACACCAATGGAAGCAGCAGTCGAGACATTAGATGACGTGTTTCAATGGGGAAATCTCCTGCAGTAGAACTTTTTCAAGTGCTGAAGAGCAAAGATGTCTCCTTGAAGACGACGGTATGCCTAACTCAAGGCATGGCATTTTCAGTCACCACATGTGCATGTGAGAGTTGGACAATGAATAAAGAAGACCGAAGAAGAGTTGATGTTTTTGAGTTGTGGTGTTGGTGAAGAATAATGAGAGTACCATGGACTGCTAAAAGAGCTAACATATCCATCTTGTAAAAAGTGCATCCAGAATGCTCCTTGGAAGTGAGAATGACCAGACTTCATCTCATTTACTTTGATCATGTTGTCAGAAAGGACCATTCCCTGGAAAAGGATATCATGCATGGTCAAGTGGAGGGTCAACGAAAAAGGGGAAGGCCCTCAACAAGATAGATTGATACAGTGGCTGCAATGAGAGGCTCAGGTATAGCAAGGATTGTGAGGCTAGCACAGGACTGGGCAGTATTTTGTTCTGTAATGCACAAGGTCCCTATGAGTTGGAGGCTCTTCAACGGCACCTAACAACAACAACACAGTCCAATGCCTTTTCAGAGTCAATAAAATACAGGTAAAAATCTTTTTAATCTTCTTTGCTTTTAGCCAAGATCCATCTGACATCAGAAATGATATCCTTCATTTCATGTCCTCTTCAGAATACTTCTTGAATTTCTGGCAGTTCCCTGTCTATGTATTGTTGCAACCATTTTAGAATTATCTTCAGCAACATTTTATTTGAATATGATATCAATGATATTGTTCGATGATTTCAACATTCTGTTGGATCACCTTTCTTTGGAATGGCACAAATATGGATTTATTCCAGTTGGTTGCCCAGGTAGCTTTCTTGAAAATTCCTTGACATAAACAAGTGAGCTCCTCCAGCGCTGCATTCATTTGTTGAAACATCTTCAGTGGATATTCTATCAAATTCTGAACCTTTGTTTTTCATTGATACCTTCAGTGAAGCTTAAACTTCTTCCTTCAGTACTATATGTTCTTGATCATATGCTACCTCCTGACATTTTTAAAAGTCAATCAATTCTTTTTGATCCAGTGACTGTGTATTCCTTCTATCTTCTTTAGATGCCTCTTGCAGCTTTCAATATTTTGTCCATATAATCCTTCAATATGGCTATTCTACACTTGAAATTTTTCTTCTGTTCTTTCAGCTTGAGAAATGCTGAGAGTGTTCTTCCTTTTGGATTTTCTATCCAATTGTTTGCACATTTCACTGTAATACTTTATTTTGTCTTCTCAAGCAGCCCTTTGAAAACTTCCATTCAGCATTTTTATTAATAATTTTTTCCATTCATACTCTCCATTCAAGAGGAAGTTACAGAATCTTGCCTGACATTCATTTTGCTCTTTTCTTTCTGTCTGTTTTTTAAGGACCTTTTGTTTTCTTCATGTATGATATCCTTGATGTCATCCCACAACTTTCTTGGTCTTCAGTCATTTGTATTCAGTGTGCCAAATTTCTTCTTCATATGGTCTCTAAATTCAGCTGGGATAAACTTAAGGTCATATTTTGGCTCTCATGGATTGTTTTAATTCTCTTCAGTTTCAACTTGAACTTGCATATGAGCAGTTGATGGTCTGTTCCACAATCAGCTCCTGGCCTTGTTTTGGCTGAAGATATTGAGCTTCTCCATCTCCTCTTTCCACAGATGTAGTCAATCTGATTCCTGTGTACTCCATCTGGAGAAATCCATGTTTCATTGTTTATGTTATTGAAAAAGATATTTGCACTGAATAAGTCTTTGGTCTTGAAAAAGTCTATCATGTCTATCATGCCATCTCTGATGTCATTTCTTTAACCAAGGCCATATTTTCCAATCACTGCTGCTTTTTCTTGGTTCCAGCATTCGCATTCTAATCACCAGTAATTCTCAGTACCTCTTGATTTCATGTTTGGTCAACTTTAGACTGCAGAAGTTGGTAAAAATCTCAATATCTTCATGTTTAACTTTAGTGATTGGTGTGCAAATGAATAATAGTAGTAATAACTGGTCTTCTTTGTAGGCATATGGATATTATCTTATCACTGATAGCACTGCACTTCAGTATAGATCTTAAAATGTTCCTTTTTTTTTTAAGATGAATGTGATGTTATTCCTCTTAAATTTGCCATTCCTGGCATAGTAGACCATATGATTGTCTGATTCAAAGTGGCCAATAGCAGTTTATTTCATCACATTAATGCCTATGATATTGATCTTTTTGTGTCCCATTTCATTATTGACAAGTTTCATTTTTTCTAGATTCCTAAATTTGGGTTTCCACATTCTGATAATTAATGGATTTTTTAACTGTCCCTTCACATCATGAGTCATTCCACATCAGCAAAGGAAGGTCCTAAAGGCTTTACTCCTTATATGTCATTAAGTTTGAATACTTTGAAGGGACAGCTCTTCTCTGTCATATTTTGAGTGCCTTTCATCCCGAGGAGGTCATCTTTTAGCACTAGATCCTCAATGTTTCATTGTTATTCATAAGATTTTAATTGGCCAACATTTTCAGAAGTGGTTGCTACATCCTTCTTCCTAGTCTGTCTTTGTCTGGAAGCTCAGCTGAAATCTGTCCACCCTGGGTGACCCTACTATTTGAAATACTGGTGGTATAGTTTCCAGCACTACAGTCATGGTAATTGGGGCATGAAATCAAATGTACA
>NW_006922649.1:250165-262670 GCF_000298275.1 Orycteropus afer afer
GAAATTTCTTAGCCATAATTAAACACTTTGATGGAATGAGTTGCTGGGTCTAGGTGTTGAGGATCTTAGTCCCAAAGGACATCAAGATCAATGGGCATAACATAATCCACAAAGACAAAGTTGTAGACTTTACTTTGGTGAGTGGTCTCTGGGGTCTTAAAAGCTTGTGAGAGGCCATCAGAGGTGCAAATATTGGTCTCTCCACATTTGGAACAAAGAAGAGTGAAGACAATCAAGAGACAAAGAATCATTTAGTCTAAAGGTATAATGGACCCTCTGAACCCCAACCTCCACTACCTTGAGACCAGAAGAACTAGATGGTGCCTGGCTATCACTAATGACTTCTCAGAAAGGGATCACAAAAGGAGGCCCTGGAGATAGTTGGAGAAAAATGTGGAACAAAACTCAAAATACAAAAAAATACCAGATTTATAGTCTAATAGAGACTGGTGGAACTGCTGAGACTATTGCCCTTAGACATCCTTCAAGCCTGGAACTGAACTCACTCTGTGGCTCAACTTTCAGCCAAACAGTAGACATGCCTATAAAAGAAGAAATAACTGCAGGGAGATATGGACCCTTTAGAAGGATCCACAACACAAGATCAAAAAGGCAGCATTTGCTCAGGGATAAAGCTCAGAAGATAGGAAGGTATAGGAAAGAAGAATGAATGAACAGTAAACACAGGTAATAAGTGAGAAGAGTGCTATTACACTGCTGAGATTGCAATCAATGTCACAGAACAAAATATGTATGAATGCTGAATGGTAAACCAATTTGCTCTGTAAATTTTCACTCAATTCACAATAAAAAATTATAATAAACAACCAAATAAATAAAATGAATCACATATATCTATAAACAGAAGACTTTTCATTATAGTTTTTGGGACACCAGAATTGAAATTAATAGTTGCTTCCTTTATAACTTAAAAGAAAAAAAAAATCTTACATCCTTATTATAGCCTTTATTTTCGTCTATTATGTAGTATGGTTATCTATTTGCAAATGAATCACTCACAATATATTGTAAACTTCCTGAGGAAAGGACATGTGTATTTGATCTTTGTATTTTCTTGGGATCTACAGTCACTTCATTTTTTTGCATGAAATAGAGTTTTCAAAAATGGGTGTTTAATAAATTGTTTTCTGTGTTTTTTCATTAACTAAATATAATTTATTTGTGAAACATAAATTATTTTGTTAAAACATAAGCAAAGTATGTAGAAGATGAATTTATTTCCTATAAGCTTATGCTTTGCTTTCAGCATTGCATTTTGCAAATCAGAGTGCAATTTCATTTTATCAGGCTATTTTTGTAGGGTTGCAAAATGTTCTAACAAGTTAATAACTAATTTTAATATATTCTTAGAGGAATTATGTTTCTCATTTTCTATGTACATGATGATGTAGCTAAGCTCTGAAAAATAGAATATAAATTACTGAACCAAATTATTCCTTCTGCTAAGAAAATATTTATTCTGGATAATCGCAAACTTTAAACATAACTTGATCCAATTTCCTAATTTTAAAGAGGAGGAAAATTGAAACAATAACAAAAAAGGAAAGTGATTTGACCAAAGTCACCAGCAAAGTTTGATGGAGAGTTTACACTGGCATCCATAAGTAAGATACCTTATATTTTAAAGAGGTCTTTGGTATATATGTAAGGAGCTTTGGTGGTTGGGGGTTCAAACCTAACAGCCACTCCATGGAAGATGAGGTAGTCTGCTTCTGTAAAGATTTACAGCCTTGGAAACACAAAGTGGGTCTCTATGAGTCATAACTGACTGCATGACAGTGAGTTTATTTTATTTTATTTTTTTTCCTTTGGTTTTGGTATATAGGTAGAATAATACAGATTTGAATTTGTTAATAAACTAGTACTGTGAAACCTAGGTGATAGAGTTAGCATGGCATGGGAAAGAATCTGAATTGGTTGATAGATCCTGGGGCATAGCATGTAGTTTGATCCCTTAATTCTGTGTGTGATTACCTCATGTGGTGGCTTGATTGACTGTGCTGGCTATTGGGCTACTAAGTCTATGAGGATCAAATCAAGGCTCTAGGCAACTTTTCAGAAATTTTCACTTTATACCATAGTCTCATTATATTTTAATGCCTAATACAGACATAAATTGTGGTCTAAGATTTTAAACAAACTGGTATCCACTACCATCAGAGGATTCTTATCATATGGAAGGCATTGTATTAATTCACACAAATATGTGTTGATTCACTTCACTACTTTGAAAGAGAGCTCTTGTCAATAGTTCTGCCTAAGGTCTGTGAAATGGTTCTATTTTGCTAATAACTTTTTTCTACTTCTCAGTAATGGATAACTCCTTTTTATTTTTTCAACTCTTTGCTCAAAGTTGCACGATAAGTTCCCAAGGGATGAGTATAATTCTTACTAAGCCAATAGCTCCAACAATTTGCATCTGCTATTTTTCTTAGATATTTCTTTCTATATTTTTTTCAAACAGTCACTTGACAAAATGAATTTAATATCAAGTATGCTGCTTGACTTTAACGTACGTAATATTGTGAGGTACACCAAGATACAGTTTTGCCATTAAGGAGATTGCAGATTAGCAGACTAGGGTGAAAGTAAGAGAGTGGAAGACATATAAGAACTACCCATATTTGTGTACAAGAAAAATTACTGTAAGGGCCATACAAAAGGGAAAAATAGAGAGGGAATTTAGAAAGGTAAGAGTTTACATCTGTGTAGTAATGAGTAAGTACCTTACAAAAATTAATAAACAAACAAACACACACACACAAATGTAGACTTTGCTTCTGGTTCCTGAGCAATAACTATTGAAATGTCCAAGGTAATTGAGATGAAGCTCTGGTGGTGTTGTGGGTAAGACATTTGCCTGCTAACCAGAAAGTCAGTAGTTCAAACCCACCAGCTGCTCTGTGGGAGGAAGCTGATGCAATTTGCTTCTGTAAAGATTTGCAGTCTTGGAAACCCAAAGGAGGTCACAATGACTCAGAATTGACTTGATAGCAGTGAGTTTGTTTTTTCTTTCTTTTTCTTTTTTTGTTTTTGGTCCTCATCTAAAACCTCCAAATCACATCTGAAGATTTGTGCTAATGAATGGAGGCTATGCAAACCAGAAAGACAACCTGATACACTGATATCAACTAACTCAGGAGGCATGATTTAAGTTACCATTAATATACAATGAGGTCACAATCATGATTGCATAATGATTGAGATCAATAAAGGCTCTGGACACAAAGGCTCTGAAAGCTTCCAGGCTGGTGAAAGGAGGGTGACACTCCAAGGCCTCACCAACGTGTCTCTTCCACATAATTATCCTGATTTATATCCTTTTGCTATAATAAATCTGTAATTGCAAGTATAGTGCTATCTGTGAGGTGTGTGAGTTGTTCCAATGAATTATTGAAACCAAAGCAATACTGGGAGTCAGCAGGGGAAATTAATAGACCCCAGAGAGGTTCTAAAACTTTTGGCTTGCATCCTGAGGAGGTAGTGGGAAAACACTAAATTTGTAGCCAGGTGGTCAGAAGTAAGGGCATTAGTGTGGACTCCTGAGTTTCCAGCTAACATCTGCAAATTTGGTAGTCTAAAGGATAGTACCCATTTACATTTTGATCTCTGGCATAGCTCTGAGTTGCTAGAGGAAGAGAGAGGGAGTGTGATGTGGGTAGATGATGTCAGAGGTTATTGAAATGTGGGATATTTACTTTTTTGTGAAATAAAAAGAAAATATTGTGATGTGGGTTAAGTTTTACAGAGCAAATTCACTTTCCATACAGCAGCTCACATACACTTTGTCTCGTGACAGTGACTATAATTTCCCACAATGCAACAGCTCCCCTCTCACATCCTCCCCATAGTTACCTCTACCCTGTGTCCTTCCCTCCCATGAACTCCTGCCCCATGAGCTATTTCCCTGTGTGGACACAGCCCTTCTATTCTCCCATGATTGATCTCTCCAAGGAGTGTATGTACCTAACATAAATATTCAGCTCATCTGCCTGTCTTGTGTTTGACTGGAAGCCACAGGAGAGGGTTCAATTCCAGACCTAAAGGGCAGCTAGGGTCCATAGGGTCAGTGGTTACACCAGGATCTATGAGACCAGCAAACTTGGTCTTTTTAATGATTTTGAGTTTTGTTTCACATTGTTCTCCCACTCTATCCAGGATCTCCACCATAGATCCCCCTGGACACCATCTAGTTCTTCTGGTCTCATAGTTATATAGGCTGAGGATCATATGGTGTCACAGTTCCTTGGACTAATTATTTCCATGTGCCTTTGGTTTCCTTCATTCTTCTTTGCTGTGAATAAGGAGAGAACCATTGTTGCATCTACATGGCCACTTCCAAGCTTTAAGATCCCAGTAGCTACTTGACAAAGTAGGATGTAGAGCAATATTTTTGTGTAGTATGTTATGCCAATTGAGTTTGACGTCCCCTGAGACATGGTTCCAATTGCACAGGTCCAAATACTTGCTCCCTCTATGTAGCTGACTGTTGCCAAGAAGTGAATACAATCTTGTCCTTTTTCAGCTCTACTATATACCTGGGAATTCTTATAGAACATATAATGTAGAAACATTGCCTGCCAACCCTATACATGGTCATGGGGACACTTACCCTTGTATGTTGTTGTTGTTGTGGTTATGTGCCATCGAGTTGGACCCGACTCATAGTGACCCCTCCTTGGGTTTCTGAGGCAGTATCACTATGGAAGTAGATTCCCCAACCTTCCTTCTGAGGAGTGGCTGGTGGGTTTGAACCGCCAGCCCTCTGGTTAGCAGTCTAGTGCCTTAGGCACTATGGTACCAGAGCTCCCTACCCTTGTATGGATAGCCTGAACTATTAAGTATGTCTACTTTTGTATAGACATACTTAATAGTTCAGGCTGTCCACCCATCTATCCAACCATAGACCAATGTTTGCCTTCACTGACAATGCAGTCTCTCTGTATAAGTCTTCCTCTTCCTCAATGCCACTGTGTTGATCATTCACATTTGGTACATTGCCCTTCCCTTCACCTAAATCAATAATTGTCTCTACCTATAAAACAGTGTTCCCTCCCCACCCCTCTCACCCCTGGTAACCAACAAATAAAATTCCTTCCATATATAAATCTTTCCTTGATTTTTACATAATGAACTAATACAATATTTGTCCTTCTGTGACTGATTTATTTCACTCAGCATAATGTCCTCCAAGTTTATCCATGTTATACAGTGTTTTGAAGATTTTACATTATTATTTAGGGTTGCATAGTATTCCAATGTGTTTATGCACCATAATTTGGGTATCTATTCTTCTGTTGATGGGCACTTAGGTTGTTTCCATCTTTTTGTTACTGTAAATAATGCTGTGATGAACATGGATGTGCATATATCTGTTCTTGTCCTGGCTCTCACTTCTTTAGGGTATATACCGAGTAATGGAATGGCTGGGTCAAATGGTATTTCTAATTCCAACTTTTTAAGGAATCACCGTACTGATTTCCACAGTGGTTGTATCATTTGACAGTCCCATCAGCAGTGTATGAGAGTCCCAAACCCTCCACATCCTCACCAGCATTTGCTATTTTCTGTCTTGTTGAACTTTGCTAGTATTGCTGGGCAAGATGGCATCTCGTTTTGATTTGCATCTCTTTAATGGCTAATGATTGGGAACATTTATTCATATGTTTGTTGGCTGCCTAAATATCATCTTTGGTGAAGTGTTTATTCCTGTCTTCTGCTCATTTTTCAATTAGATTATTTGTCTTTTTGTTGTTGAGATGTTGGAGTTTTCTATAAATTCTAGAGGTAAGTCCCTTGTCAGATATGTCATTGCCAAATATTTTTTCCCAGTCTGTAGGTTCTCTTTTGATTTCTTTGGAGAAGTCTTTGGAACCACATAAAAATATTAATTTTAGAAGGTTCCATTCATCTAGTTTCTCTTCTGCTGTTTGTGCATTTTGGATTATTCTTGATAGCCTATTTATGCCATATATTAGGGCCCTTAAATTTGACCCTAAATTTTCCTTGAGGAACTGTATAGTTTTAGGTTCACATTTAAGTTTTTGATCCATTTGGAGGTAGTTTTTGTGTATGGTGTGAGGTACATATCTTGTTTCATTTTTCTGCAAATGGATGTCCAGTTTTGCCAGTACCATTTGTTAAACAGACAATCTCTTCCCCATTTAATGTTGGATCAAAAACTTAAATGTAAAACCCCCAAATCATAAAGTTCATCAAAGACAAATTAGGGACAAATTTAGGGACCATAATTTATGGCATAAATAGATGGTTAAGCATAACAAAAAATGTGCAAACAGTAGAAGATAAACTGGATGAATGAGACCTTCTAAAAATTAAATTTTTATGTGCTTCCAAAGACTTCTCCAAAAGAGTCAAAAGAGAACCTACAGATTGGGAAAAAATATTTGGCAATGACATATCTGACAAGTGATTTATCTCTAAAATTATAGAAAACTCCAACACGTCAATAAAAAGAAAGACAAACAGTCCAATTAAAAAATGGGCAGAACACATGAATAAACACTTTGCCAAAGAGAATATTCAGGTGACCAACAAATACATGAAGAAATGTTCATGCTCATTAACCATTAGAGAGATGCAAATCAAAACAACAATGAGATACCATCTTGCCCCAGCACTAGTAGCAAAATTCAATAAGGCAGAAAATAACAAATGTTTGTGATGATGTGGAGAGATTGGGACTCTCATACACTGGTTTTGGAACTGTCAAATGATACAACTACTGTGGAAAACATTATAGCTATTCCTTAAAAAGTTGGCATTAGAAATGCCATTTGATCCAGCCACTCCTTTACTGGACATATTTCCTAAAGAAATGAAAGCCAGGACAAGAATAGATATTTGCACACCCATGTTCATCACAGCACTATTTACAGTAGCATGACAATGGGAACAACCTAGGAGCCCATCAACAGAAGAATGGATAACAAAACTATGTTACATACACAAAATGGAGTACTATGCAACCCTAAAGAATAATGCAGAATCTGAAAAACACTGCATAACATGGGAGAACTTGGAGGGCATTATGCTGAGTAAAATAAAGCAATCACAGAAAGATAAATATTATATTAGTCTGTTATTAAAACAGAGAATCAACAGCAGCAGAAAACAACTGAGGATTAACACACATGATGACATAACTCAGAAAGCAACCCAGTTAGAGAAGTGTCCAAAGTAAAGTAATCTTCTAGGACTGTAAACAGGGAATCAGCAACATCAATTGGAAAAAGAGGACAACAACAAACCAGATAGAAGGAATAAATGGTGTAGATAATGAACAAATGGTGAAGTCAAGACAATGATGAGACAGCACAGACTGCTCTAACCTTGGAAAGAAAATTATAAATCACAGAGAGTAACCTCAAAGAAAAATAATAAATATTCACATCAAAATGAAACTGAGGAAAGACACAAATATTTAACAAATACTAAAATGATAGCAATGACAGAATTTATGACAAAATTCATAAATCAAATGAGCTCAGCCCAGAAAATTATAAGGAATAAAGAAATCAGCAACATCACACACACACAAAAAAATGATGCAATAAATTCATTCTTGTTGGTAATTAAACTGAATGTAAATGGATTAAATGTACCACTCAGGAGATGGAAAGTTGCAGACTGAATAAGAAAGCATGACCCATTATATGCTATCTATAAGAGACTTACCTAAGACCAAAGACAAAAATAAATAAATAAAAATCAAAGGTTGGAAAAAGATATATTGAGCAAATGGCAATTGGAAAAGAACAGGAATGACATTATTAATTTCTGATAAATTAGGCTTAAAGACATAAACCTCTTTAAGTTACCAAAAAAAAAAAAACCTCACTGCCATAGAGTCAGTTCTGAACTATAGCAACCCCTCCTTGGGTTTCTGAGGTGGTAACTCTACAGAAGTAGATTGCCTAGTCTTCCTTCTAAGGAGTGGCTGGTGGGTTTGAACTGCCAGCTTTCTGGTTAGCAGTCAAATGCCTTAAGCAATATGCCACCAGTGCTCCTACTTAAGATACAAGGAAGGATATTATATAAGAATTAAAGAAGCAATTAAACAAGAGGGCATAACCATAATAAATATCTACACAAACACTGAAACCCAAACACAAAACAAATTCATGGCCATCAAGTCAATTCCAACTCAAAACAATCCCCATTGGATTTCTGAGGTGATAAATCTTATGAAAATAGATTAGACTATCTTCCTTCCATGAAACATCTGATGGGTTTGAACCACCAGCCTTCTAGTTAGCAGTTAAATGGCTTAGGAACTATGCCACCAGAGCTCCTTTATGCATTCAGTGAAGGGGCCCCAAAATACATAAATAAGACTTTAACAAAATTAAAAAGACAAATAGAAGACTCCACTGTAATAGTTGAAGACTTTAATACACAACTTTCCATGAAAGGTAGAACAAATGAAAAGAAACGAAAAATAAAAGAGAGAGAGAATACTAAACAATACAATCAACTAACTTGACCTTATAGACAACCACAGAGTATTTCACCCCAAACAGTACAATACACATTCTTTTCACATGGAACATTCTCCAGGATAGACCATATGTTAGGCCACAAAGCAAGACTCAATACATTTAAAAACATTGAAATACTGAAAAGCGTATTCTCAGATAATAATGCTACAAAATTAGAAATCAACCATAGGAAGAGCAATGGAAAAAGAGCAAACATGTAGAAATTAAATAACAACTTCCTTAAAAACGACTGGGTAGAAGAAGACATTAAAAAGTAAATTTAAATAATTCCTTGAATCAACTGAGAATGAAAATACAGCATACCAAAATATTTGGAACACAGTAAAAACAATGATCAGAGGGCATTTTATAGCAATTGATGCACACATCAATAAGAATAAGAAGAAAGAGCCAATATCAATACCTTAACCCAACATCCCCAACAATTAGAAAAAGAGCAGCAAAAGAGCCTACAGTCACCAAAAGAAAAGAAATAATAATTTCAGCAGAAATTAATGAAACAAAGACTAGACAATAGAAAAAAATCAACCAGACTAAAAGTTGGTTGTTTGAAAAGATTAATGAAATGGCAAAACCACTGATGAAATTAACAAAGGAAAAGATGCAGATAACATGAATAAGAAATGAAATGGGCAGCCTCACAACAGAACCAACAAAAATAGAAAGAATGATATCAGAATACTATGAAGAACTGTACTCCAACAAACTTGAAAACCTAGAAAAAATAGACAGAGTCTGAGAAATACAATACTTATCTAAACTAACACAGACTGATGTAGAAAATTTGAACAGACCCATAAGAAAATAATAAATTGAACAGGTCATAAAAAAAAACAAAATAACCAAAAAGAAAAGACCTGGCCCAGATGATTTCAATAGAGAATTCTACCAAACATTCAGAGAAGAACTGACACCAATCTTACTCAAACTACTCCGGAACATAGAAAAGGATGTAATACTCGCAAATTCACTTTATAAAGCAAGTATAACCCTGATACCCAAACTAGACAAAGACATCACTAAAAAGGAAAACTACAGACCAATATCCCTCCTAAATATAGATGCACAATCCTAGCCAATAGACTCCAGCAATATATGAAAATAATAATGCATGATGACCAAGTGGGATTCATACAAGGTATGCAAGGATGGTTCAACATTAGAAAAGCAATAAAAGTAAAAATAAATAAATAAATAAATATAAGTAAAAGAAAAGAATCACATGACCATATCAGAAGATGCAGAAAACCCATTTGATAAAATCCAGCACCCATTCTTGATTTAAAATAAAATAAAACTCAGAAAAATAGGAATAGAAAGGAAATTCCTCAACATAATAAAGGGCATATATTCAAAACCAAGAGCAAAAATTATTCACAATGGAGAGAGATTGAAGCCGTTCACCTTGTGAACAGAAACCAGACAACAATGCCCTCTATCACCACTTATATTCAACACTGTATTGGAAGACCTAGCCAGTTCACTAAGACAAGAAAGTAAATAAAAGGCATCTAAATTGGTAAGGAAGAAGTAAATCTATCCCTGCTTGTAGATGATATGATCCTACACATAGAAAACCCAAGAGACTCAGCAAGAAAATTACTGGACCTTATTGAAAGATTTAGCATAGTGGCAGGTTACAAGATCAACATACAAAAATCATTTAGATTCCTCTCCAACAACAAAGAAATCTCTGAAAAATGAATAAAAAGGTCAATACTATTTACAATAGCTACCAAAATGATAAAATACATGGGAATAAATCTTACCAGGAACACAAAAGACCTATACAAAGAAACCTACAAAACACTAATGCAAGAAACTATGAGATCTACATAAATAGAAGAGCATACCGTGCTCATGGATAGAAAGATTTAACATTGTTGTGATAGTTGGAGCTGTGGGTCAACTTGGCTGGACCACAATTCTGGGTGGTTTAAGCAATTATGATGTGGGTTATTCCCATGATGGGATCAGATGTATATGTTTTAAGCAGCCAATCTGTTGAATGGGAACTTTCCTAGGCGTGTGGCCTGCTTCCAATATATTTATGGACATCCTGGGAAAAGAGACACTCTTCTGTGGATTGGGTTCCTGTTGTGCTGCCTATAACTCTCCAGGAGCGAACAATCTACCATTCAGCCTGGAGATCTTGGGTTTTTCATTTGTTGGAGTCAACAGCCTGTACTGCCTGTCAACCTTAAGCTCCTCAGTCCTTGCAGCTGCATGAGCTGGGAAAAGCCTACAGCTTGACTTTTGATCCAAGAACTTGGGACTTGCCAGCTTATGTAAGTATGTGAGCCATTTTGCTAAGAGAAATTTCTCTTTCTCTATATGTACATATAAGCTTCAGTGGTTTTGCTTCTCTAGAGAACCCAGCCTAACACAATTGTGAAAATGTCAATACCATCCAAACCAATCTATACATTCAATGGAATTCCAATCCAGGTCCCATCAACATTCTTTAAGGATATGGAAAAAACAATCAGTAATTTTATATGGAAAGGAAATAGACCTTGGATAAGCAAAGCACTATTGAAGAACAAAGTAGGAGGTCTCACACTCCCTGATTCAAAACCTACTAAACATCCATAGTAGTCAAAACAAGGTATTGGTACAACAAGAGACACATAGAACAGTGGAACAGAATTAAGAACTCAGAAATATATCCATTCATCTAAGGTCAGCCGATCTTTGACAAAGGGTCAAAATCCTTTAAATGGGGAAGAGATAATCTCTTTCACAAATGGTACTGGAAAAACTGGATATCAATTTGCAGAAGAATAAAAGAAGATCCATACCTCATATAATACACAAAAATTAACTCCAGAGGATCAAAGACTTAAATGTGAAATCTGAAACTATAAAGTTTGTCAAAGGAAAAATAAAGTAAAACTAAAAATGCCACTCATAGCGAGCACCTTTGGGTTTCCAAGGTGGTAAATCTTTACGGAAATAGATTGCCTAGTCTTCCTTCCACGGAGTGGCTAATGAGTTTGAACTGCCAACCTTCTGATTAGCAGTCAAATGCCTTAGGCACTCCGCCACCAGAGGTCATTAAAGGGAAAAGAGGGGCTCTAATTTATGGTGTAAATAGAAAATCAAGGAAACTCAAAACGCAGAAACAGCAAAAGATAAACTAGATGATTGGGACCTTCTAAGAATAAATTCTTATGTGGTTTAAAAGACTTCTCAAAAAGAGTAAAAAGTGAATTTACAGATTGGGAAAATTTCTGTCAATAACATATCTGGCAAGGGACTTATCTCTAAAATCTATAGAAAACTCCAACAACTCAACATCAAAAAGATAAAAAAAAAATCCAATTAAAAATGTGCCAAATCATGAACAGACACTTTATCAAAAAAGATATTCTGGTGACCAAAAAACACATGAATAACTGTTCATGATCATTAGCCATTAGAGACATAAATCAAAACAGCAATGACATACCACCTCACCCCAGAAGTAACAGCAAAGTTCAATAAGACAGAAAATAAACAATGGTGGTGAGGATGTGCAGATATTGGGACTCTCATACACTGATAGTGGGAGTGTAATATGATACAACCACTGTGGAAATTGATATGGCAATTCCTTCAGAAGTTGGAAATAGCAATATCATTTCATCCAGCAATCCCATTACTAGGTATAAACCCTACAGAAGTTAGAGCCAGGACATGAATAGATATATGCAAACCCATGTTTATCACAGCACTATTCACAATAGCAAAGAGATGGAAACAACCTAAGAGCCCATCAAATGAGGTATGGATGGATAACCAAACTCTGGTATACACACACAATTGAATACCATGTAACACTAAAGAATAATGTAGAATCCATGAAACACTGCATAATGTGGATGAATTTGGAGGACATTATGCTGGGTGAAATAAATCAATTACAGAAGAACAAATATTGCATTAGAGTCGGGTCAGACTCGATGGCACATAACAACAAC
>NW_006922649.1:279614-282712 GCF_000298275.1 Orycteropus afer afer
TTTCTATACCTGAGCCCATCATTGCAACCATTGTGTCAAGCCATCTCGTTGAGGATATTCCCCTTTTTCACTGACCCTCCACTTTGCCAAGCTTTATATCCTTTTCCAGGGAATGGGCCCTTATGACAATATGACCAAAGTAGGAAAGATGAAGTCTGGCCATTCTCACTTCCAAGGAGCATTGTGGCTGTACTTCTTTCAGAACAGGTTTGTTAGTCGTTCTGGCAGTCCATGGTACGTTCTTCTTCGCCAACACAACTCAAAAGCATCAACTCTTCTTTGGTCTTCCTTGTTCATTGTCCAGTTTTCATATGCATATGGGGCAATTGAAAATACCATGTCCTGCGTTAGGCGTACCTTAGTCTTCAGAAAGACATCTTTGCTCTTCAGCACTTTAAAGAGGTTTTTTACAGAAGATTACCCTAGTGCCATATGATGTCTGATTTCCCAACTGCTTCTTCTACTGGTGTTGATTGTGGCTCTATGTAATATGAAATCTTTGACAAATTCAATCATTTCTCCACTTATCATGATGCTACTTATTGGTCCAGTTGTGAAGATTTTACTTTTCTTTATGTTAAGGTGTTGTCCACCGCAGACTGTAGTCTTTAATCTTCATCAGTAAGTTCTTCAAGTCATTTTTACTTTCAGCAAGCAATGTGGTGTCGTCTGCCTATCACCGGTTGTTAATGAGTCTTCCTCCAATCCAGATGCTGCATTTTTCTTCATATAGTGCAGCTTTTCGGATTATTTTCTCTATATACAGATTGAATAAGTGTGGTAAAAGGATACAACCTTGATACACACCCTTCCTGATTTTATGCCCTGTGTAATCCCCTTGATCTATTATAATGACAGCCTCGTTATCTATGTACAGGTTCCTCGTGAACACAATTAAGTGTTCTGTGATTCCCATTCTTTTCAATGTTATTCATGACTTGTTATGATCCACACAGTCAAATGTCTTTGCATAGTTAATGAAACAAAAGTAAACATTTTTCTGGTATTCTATGCTTTCAGTCAAGATCTGACATCAGCAACGATATTCCTCATTCTATGTCCTCTTCTGAATCGAGCTTGCATTTCTGGATGTTCCTGTCATACTGCTGCCGCTGTTTTTGAATTATTTTCATTAATATTTTACTTGAGTGCGATATTAATTGTATTGTTCAGTAATTCCCACATTCTGTTGAATAATCTTTCTTTGGAATGGGTACAAATATGGATCTCTTCCAGTCACTCTGCCAGGTACCTGTCTTCCAAATTGCTTGGCATAGATGAGTATCTCCAGCACAGCATTTTATTGTTGAAACATTTCAAGGGGTATTCTGTCAATTCTTGGAGGTTTGTTTTTCACCAATTCCTTCAGTACAGCTTCACCTTCTTCCTTCAAAACCTTTGGTTCTTGATCATATACAACCTCTTGAAATAGATGAACATCGACCAATTCTTTTTGGTACAGTCACTCTATTCCTTTCATCTTCTTTTGGTGCTCCCTACATCATTCAATATTTTGCCCACAGAATATTTCAATATTGCCACTTGAGGCTTGAATTTTTTCTTCAGTTATTTTAGCTTGAGAAATGCTGAGCATCTTCTTCCCTTATGCTTTTCTAACCCCACGTCTTTGCACTTTCCATTATAATAATTGGCTTTGTCTTTTCAAGCTGCTCTTTGAAATCTTCTGCTCAGCTCTTTTATCTTGTCATTTCTTCCATTTGCTTCAGATACTCTCGATTCAAGATCAAGTTTCAGAGTCTCTTCTGACATCAGTTTTGGTCTTTTCTTTCTTTCCTGTTTTAATGACCTTTTATTTTCTCCATGGATGATGTTCTTGATGTCATCCCAAAGTTCCTCTGGTTTTCAGTCATTGGTTTTCAATGCATCAAATTCATTCCTCATTTGGTCTCTGTATTTAGGTGGGATATAATCAAGGTCATATTTTGTCTCTTGTGGATTTGTTTTAATTGTCTTCAAATTCAAGTTGAAACTGCATATGAGCAATTGATGGTCTGTTCCACAGTCAGCTTCTGGCCTTGTTTTGGCTGAAGATATTAAGCTTATCTGTTACCTCTTCTGATAGATGTTGTCAATCTGATTTCTGTGCATTCCATCTGGTGTGGTCCACGTGTGCAGCCATGTTTATGTTCTCACCATGAATGTGACACCATTCCTCTTCAACTGGTCATTCCCAGCATAGTAAATCATATGATTGTCTGATTTAAAATGGCCAAATCCCATCTATTTCAACTCACTAATGCTTAGGATATAGATCTTTATGTATTCTATTTCGTTTTTAACAAATTCCAATTTTCCCAGTTTCATACTTTGTAAATTCCACTTTTCAATTAATAATAGATATTTGCGGCTGTTTCTTCCCATTTTGAGTCATGCCACATCAGCAAATGGAGGTCCCTAAAGCTTTACTCCATCCATACATTTAAGGTTGACTCTACTTTGAGGAGGCAGCTATTCCCCAGTCACATTTTGAGTGCTTTCTGACCTGATCAGTTCATCTTCCAGCACTGTTTCAGACTGTGTTTCAGGGCTATTCTTAAAGTTTTCCAGTAATATATCAGACAGTGTTACACTGCTATCCATAATGTTTTCACTGGTCAATTATTTGTGATATGGATGGACCTTCCTTATTCTGAGTCTGTCTTAGTCTGGAAGCGCCAATGAAACCTGTCCACCATGGGTGATCCAGCTGATATTTGAAATACCAGTAGTATAGCCTCCAGTCCCACAGCAACATACAAGGCACCACAGTATGACAAACTGACAGACAAGTGGTGAAAACCTAAGATGATATAAATAGGAGCTCTGGTGGCATAGTGCCATATTCATGGTAAACACTAAGAAAATATATTTAGAAAGCATACACAAAAGGAAAGGAGGAAACCCAAAAGGCTCACTACAATAAACCAACAACAGTCAATAGCAAGAAGTAGTACAGAGCAAAGACAAAAAATGCTTAAGACACACACACACACACACACACAAAACTTGTCCAAAGTAAGTCACACCTTTGAAATTACAGAAAATGTTAATGAAATAAACGCTCAAATCAAAAGTCAGAGAGTGACAGGATGGATTAA
>NW_006922649.1:283522-284169 GCF_000298275.1 Orycteropus afer afer
GAAGAATATACATAAATATAAGAACATAAATAAATAAAATTGAAAATGGGAAAACAATTGAACAAATCAATAAAACCAGAAGTTGGTTCTGTGAAAAGGTAAATTTTAGCTATATTGATAAAAGAAAGAAGAGAAGCAAACAACCAAAATAAAAAATGAAAGAATGACGTTGCAAAAGACTCGATAGAAATAAAGAGAATTATGACAGAATATTATAAAGAAATTTATGGTAACAAACTGCATTGCCTACATGAAATGGACAAATTCTTAGAAGCACAAAAGCTACCCAAACTGACTTGAAAGGAAATAGAAAGTCTCAACAGATCCAAAGCAAGTGAGAAGATGCAATCAGTAATCAACCCCCGCCCTGTAACAACAACAAAAAAAAAAAAACATCCTGGACTAGATGATTTCACTAAAGATTTCTACCAAACATTTAAAGAAGAATTAAAACCAATACTACTTAAACTCTTCCAAAAGATAGAGAAGGAACGGATACTCCCTAATTCATTTTATGAAGGAAATATAACTGATTCATAACTAGGCAAAGGAACCACAGGTCAAAGCCTCTAAGAAATGTATACACCTCTTATAAATATAGATGCAAAAATCTCAACAAAACACTAGCAAACATAATCCAACAGCAT
>NW_006922649.1:285699-286968 GCF_000298275.1 Orycteropus afer afer
CGTTTTTGAATCATCTTCAGTAAGATCTTACTTGCGTGAGATATTAATGATATTGTTCTATAATTTCCACAATCTGTGAGATCACCTTTCTTTGGAATGGGTACAAATATGGATCTCTTCCACTCACTTGGCCAGGTAGCTGTCTTCCAAATCTCTTGGCCTAACCGAGTGATTACCTCCAATGGGCATCCGTTTGTTGAAATATCTCAATCGGTATTCTGTCAATTCC
Organism: Orycteropus afer afer; assembly: GCF_000298275.1. Classification (NCBI taxonomy): domain Eukaryota; kingdom Metazoa; phylum Chordata; class Mammalia; order Tubulidentata; family Orycteropodidae; genus Orycteropus; species Orycteropus afer. The sequence continues at coordinate 285,929 of NW_006922649.1, forward strand.
CGGATCCTTGTTCTTCACCAATTCTTTCATTGCAGCTTTGACTTCCTCCTTCAGTACCAGTAGTTCTAGATCATATGCCACTTCCTGAAATGGATGAAGATCAAAAAGTTCCTTTCAGTACAGTGATTCTGTGTAATCCTGCCATCTTCTTTTGATGTTTCCTGCATCATTCAATATTTTGCCCATAGAATCTCTCAATATTGCAACTTGAGGCTTAAATTTTTTCTTCAATTCTTTCAGCTTGAGAAATGCTGAGAGTGTTCTGCCCTTTTGGTTTTCAAACTCCAGGTCTTAGCACATTTCATTATAGTAACTGGTTTTGTCTGCTCAAGCTGCTCTTTGAAATCTTCTGTTGAGCTCCTTTATCTTGTCATTTCTTCCATTGGCTTTAGCTTCTCTCTGCTCAAGGGCAAGTTTCAGAGTCTCTTCTGTCATCCATTTTAGTCTTCTCTTCCTTTCTCATCTTTTTAGTGATCACTTGCTTTCTTCATGGATAATGTTCTTGATATCTTCCCACAATTTTTCTGGTTTTCGGTCATTGGTTTTCAAATGCATCAAATCTATTCTTTAGATGATCTCTAAATCCACGAGGAATATATTCAAGATCATATTTTGGCTCTCTTGGACTTATTTTAATTGTCTTCAACTTCAAGTTGAACTTGCATATGAGCAGTTGATGGTCTGTTCCACAGTCAGCTACTGGTCTGGTTTTGGCTGAAGATATTGAGCTTTTCCACCACTCTTGCCACAGATGTAGTCTATCGGATTCCTGTGTTTTCCATCTGGTGAAGTCCACATGTAGAGCCGACATTTGTGTTGTTGAAAAAAGGTGTTTGCAATGAACAAGTCGTTCATCTTGCAAAATTCTACCATGCAAGTTCCAGCATTATTTCTGTCACCAAGGCCAAATTTTCCAACTACCGGTGATTCTCCTTTGTTTCCAACTTTTGTATTCCAGTCACCAGTGATAATTAACACATTCTGATTGCATGTTTGGTCAATTTCAGACTGCAGAAGTTGATAAAAATCTTCAGTTTCCT
>NW_006922649.1:287259-291456 GCF_000298275.1 Orycteropus afer afer
GTCCATTTCAGCTCACTAATGTTGGGGATATCAATCTTTATGTGTTCCATTTCTTTTTTGACAACTTCCAATTTTCCTAGATTCATACTTTGTACATTCCATGTTCCAATGATTAATGGATATCTGCAGCGGTTTCTCTTCAATTTGAGTGATGCTACATCAGCAAATGGAGGTCTCGAAAGCTTTACCTTATCCAAAAGAGTAAGGCTGGGTTTACTCAGATGATGCAGCTCTTTCCCAGTCCTATTTTGAGAGCCTTCTAACCTAACCGGACTATTAATAAAGTTGTGCGGTAATGTATCAAACAGTGTTTCCTTGCTATTCATAAAGTTTTCCCTGACCAATTCTTTGAGAAGTAGATGGCCTCCTGCTTCTTCCTAGTCTGTCTCAGTCTCTAAGCTGGGCTGATAGCTGTGCACCATGTGCATCCCACTGTGTTTGAAACACCAGTGGTTCAGCCTCAAAATTCACATAAACACATCACCACAGTAGGACAAACTGACAGACAAATTTGTCTCCCTGTTGGAAACCTCTCCTACCACCCTTACCTGGGTCACTGCAGCTGACTCCTCCTCTGTCCAGATTGCTAGGTTTTTTATTTCCCTTTCTCCCACTCTCTTGCCCTGTTGCTTTGGGTATGCCTGAGTTTCCTCTCCTCACCTGGATCCCTGCAGCTGACTGCTCCTCTGTCCAGGTTCCTGGCTTTTAATCCCCTTTCTCCCACTCTCCTGCACTGCTGCTTTGGGTGTGCCTGAGTTTCTCTCCTCACCTGGATCCCTGAGGCTGTTATGTAGTGATGTAATTTAGCAGTTATGTGATGACAAAGTCATTCCCCTTTTGTGATCTTATATAAAGTAATCACATCCATGATGAGATCTTCTATGAGCATCCAATTAGTTGAAATGGACTTTTCTTAGGGTGGAGCCTGCCTCCAATATATATACAAATACTGGAAAATTCCCTTTTTATTGTGCTGTCTTTGGATCTTGTATCCAGCTCATCATCACCTGACCTCCAGTTGTTAGGAATAGAGCCCGAAACCTGCAATATTGCCTGCAAATCTTAGGATTTGTCCAGTGTCTGCAGGCTATGGGCTAGCAGCTTGCCATCTGACCTGCCTGACCATGGGTTTATCAGCTTCTGTAGCTATGTCAGTCAGGAGAATCCACCAGATTAACCCATGGACTTGAGACTTATCAGCATCTATAATCCTGTGAGTAATTTTCTTGAGAAATTCTTCTCTATATACATATATAGAGAGAGATAAGCTTCACTGATTTTGTTTCTATAGAGAATGTAGTCTAAGACATTTGATTCTGAGAGTAGTTCTAGAGAAAAAAAAATCATAAGGATGATATTTCTGAATTGATTCTCAAATTTGACTATTCATAAAAGTGCTGATAACTCTGCCTCTATTAGCAAAAAGAACTCGGCTAATCCATTGTGTGAGGTGGCAAGGTTAATACACAAAATATCACCACTGATAGATAAAGTATTGATGAGAAGTGAGACTCTAGGAGAACACATGTTTTATACTTTTCTACAATTTTATCAACATAATAAGTACAGGAAAGCTGGTTGTTTGGTCCTCTTTATGCTAGACAGAGTGGTGAAAGAAAGAGATGAGCTCAGGGCTTCAGAATCACAGCCTCAGAGCTAGCTGTGGAAAAGACTTAAAATTTGACACTTGTACCCTGAAAGAAAGCCTTATTTCTTGTAACATAGTTGATATTGCTGAAAATCAAACCCAGAGTTTTATCATAAGAGTAGCTGAACTGCAATACCAATTGATTTCCCAAACTCAAATGGTGTCTGAAGTGAAAGTGAGGGCATTAATGGAAAGAAATAGGATCCTGAAACTTAGGATGGTAACATATGGGCAGATAATGAGGAAGCTGGGGACACTGAATGCCTGAATTCTGTTAAATCACTCTTGTCAACAGAATAAACCCTCTTACTCACATCTGATGAGATTAATCCATCTATGTCTTTTTCTCAGACATCACCTGAGGTACCACTTGAGACATTACCTGGAGGCTCACCTCATGCAGATGCATTACAGGACAATGCTGAATGTTCAAGAACCCTTCTCCACCATCCACTTTTGCTTGTAGACATATATAATTAGACTAAAGTCCCAATGAGGCCCAAAAGATGAAGTGCAACGTATGACATAGAGGAGGTATGCTACACTGCAACAGAATTGCTTGATTTTTATACTATACACAAACAGAAACCTGGAGAATATGTGTGGCAGTGGTGATTAAGAGTATGGAATACTGGTGCAAGGAATATAAAGTTGGATCAGTCTGAGTTTATTAATTTGGACTCACTAAGCACAGATTCTTCATTCAGTGTTTCAGTTCAAGATCTTAGGAAAGGATCTAATAATTTATTTGGTTGGATCACTGAAGCATGTATTACTTGATGGCGTACATAAATCAAGTTGAAGTACCAGTTCTTCCTTAGTATACTGCAGAAGGATTAGGGAAATTGACATATTAGAGTGGATTTATCTATTTGGACCCACAGACCCACTCATAGAGTGCCCAGTGGACACACATTTCCACAAAGTTTAGGAAGCAAATTTGTGAATGGATTCCCAGCATCTTTGAAGACTGCTATGATTACTATTATCTATAAGTCACATTTGACCATGGGAAATGCCTTAACTAGATTAAAACACCTCACAACAATATTGGCATGTAATTGACAAAGGCATGGTGGGTGTTGCTACCATAATGGACAGAAAGTCAAAGCAATAGTAAGAATAATCTGACTTACATAAACTTACAGCACTGGCTACTTAAGCATAGTGTCTCTGAGAGTGAAATAGATGGAAAATCTACTAAATATTTACTTGATCTGTTCAATGGGAAAAATTCTAGTTCAAGTGAATGGTATTCTAACTTGAATTGCTAGAATAGGCCCTTCAATCAATTCTCACATATGAGTCAGTTTACAGACCCACAACCCCTGAGTAAAGGGGAGGCTGGGTCTCCTTGAGAAAAGATCCTACTACAGTGCCAAAAATTTGTACTGCTATTGTTTCTCCAAGCCTTCCTCAAAGAGATCTAATGCTTTTTAACAAGAGTGACTGTTCATTGGAGGAAAATAAATAATCTTTTTATATTTGACACTGCTCTGAATTGATATTAATTCCAGGAGACCCAAAACATCACTGTGACCAGTCAGAGTAGAGGCATGTAGAAATCAGGTTATTAATGGAGTCTTAGCTCAAGTCTGTCTCATAGTGGTTCCAGTGGGTTCCTGAACTCATCCTGTAATGATGTCCCCAGTTCCAGAGTACATGAATGGAATAGACTACTCAGCATTTTACAGAACACTGGCTCTCTGAAATGTGGAGTAATGGCTATTATGGTAGGAAAAGCCAAGTGGAAGCCATTAGAACTGCCCCCTACCCAGTAAAATAGTAAAGCAAAAGCAATACTGCATTGTTGGAGGCATAGCAGTGATAAATGTCATCATCAAAGACTTGAAGGATACAAGGGTGGTGATTCCTACAATATCTTCATTTAACTCACCTATTTAGCCTGGGCAAAAAATGGATATATCATGGACAATGAGTGTGGATTCTTAGAACCTTATTCAGCAGCTGCTCCAGATGTGGTTTCATTGCTTGAGTAAATTAATACATATCCTAGTTTCTGGTATGCACTTATTGATCTAGTCAATGGATTTTTCTCAGTTCTGGTTTCACAGGATCACCAGAAACCTTTCAGCTGGAAAGCCAGTGATACACCTGCATTGTCCTACCTCACATGTTCATCAACTCTCCAGCACTATGTTATCATTTGTTCATAGGGGACTTGATGGCCTTTCCCTTCCACAAGACATCACAGTAGTCCATTATACTGATGAAATTTTGTTGATTAGACCTAGTAAGGAAAATGTATCAATGACTCTCGACTTTTTGTTAAGATATTTGCATGCTGCTGCTGTTGTTGTTGTTGTTGTTAAGTGCCGTCGAGTCGTTTCTGACTCATAGCGACCCCATGCACAGCAGAACAAAACACTGCCCGATCGCACCAGCCCCACAATCCCTGCTACACTTGAGCCCATCATCGCAGTGACCGTGTCAATCCATCTCATGGAAGGCCTCCCCCTCTTTCGTTGACCTTCCATGCTACCAAGCATGACATCCTTCTCCAGGGAATGGTCCCTTCTTACAACCTG
>NW_006922649.1:292412-298624 GCF_000298275.1 Orycteropus afer afer
ATCCATCTGACAACAGCTATGGTATCCCTTGTTCCATGTCCTCTTCTGAAACCTGCTTGAACCTCTGCAAGTTCTCTGTCAATATACTGCTGCAAACGTTTCTGAATTATCTTCAGTAAGATCTTACTTGAGTGCGATATTAATGATATTGTTCTATGGTCTCCATTTCTGTACATTTATCTTCCCTCTGCCAGTCTGCACTTATTGCCTCATTGAGAGTTTCTTACGATCAGTTAAAACTTATATCTGGTTTACAAATGTTTCGGCATGATATATAATCACCACTCGAAAGTGGACAGTGGTAGCATTGTAGCTTTATTTGGGTATCTCCCTGAATGACAGTGGTGAAAGGAAATCCTCCCAGTGGACAGAACTTCAAGCAGTGCAACTGGTTCTTAATTTTGCTTGGAAAGAGAAATGGCCAGGTGTGCAATTTGTGTACTGATTCATGATCTATGGCCAATGACTTGTTTGGTTGGTCAGGAATTTGAAAGGAATATGATTGGATAATAGGTGACAAGGAGTTAAAGGGAAGAGTTATGTGGATAGGTTCCTCTGAATGGGCCAAATAATTGAAGATATGTGTATCTCATGTGAATGTTCATTAGTGTGATCTTGACAGAAGGGAATTTTGACAATTAAGTTTATAGGATGGTACATTCTGTGGAAATCAGTAATCCTCTTTACCCAGCCTGTCATTGCCCAATGAGTTCATGAACAAAGTGGCCATAATGGGAGAGATGAAGGTGATGTCTGGCTCAGAAACATGAATGTCTACTCACCAAGGCTACAGCCACTATTGAGTGTCCAGTCTGTCAGCAGCAGAGAGACCAACTCTTTGTTCCCAATATGGAACCATTCCTCAGAGCAGTCAGCCAGCAAACTGGTGACAGGTTGACTAAATTGAACAGATTTCATCATAGAAAGGCATTGCCCTGTTCTTATTGTGATAGATACTGATGCTGGATAGAAACTTTCTTTCCATGCATGTGCCACTTCTGTCAAAATTACCATCCATGAACACACAGAATGTCTTATCCCCCAAAATTGTATCCCTTAAAGCGTCACCCTGGATCAACAGACATACTTCATCACAAATGAAGTGAGATAATGAGCCCATGCTTGTGGAATTCACTGGCCTTACCATCTTTCCCATCCTCTTTAAGGCACTAGCTTGATAAAATGAGAGAATGGCCTTCTAAACACATAATTACAGTGCCAACTAGGGAACAATATCTTGCAGGGTTGGGGGAATGTTCTACAGGAGGCTGTTGATGCTCTAAACCAGTGTCTAATATGTGGTGCTATTTCTCCAGTAGCCAGAATCACAGGCCTAAGAAGCAAAGATTGTAATGGAAGTGGCACCATTCATTATTACCCCTAGTGACCCACTTGCATAGTTTTTTGGTTCCTGTCCCCATGACCCTATTCTCTGTGTATCTGGAAGTCTTAATTCCAAAGAAAGGAATACTTTCATCTGGATACGTATCATTTATTCCATTGAACTGGGAGTTAAGAATGCCACCAGTCACTTTGGGTTCATTGTCCCACTGGATCAAGAGGTAAAAAAGGGAGTTAGTGTATTTGCTGGTGTTAATTATCCTGATTACCAATGGGAAATGAGATTGATATTACATAATGGAGGTTATTAAGAGTATGTCTGTAATACAGGAGATTTGTTAGGCTACCTCTCAGTACACCAAAATCAATGTGATTAAAGTTAATGGAAAACTACAGCAACCCAATTCTGCATAACTATTAATGGCACTGACCCATTAGGAATGAAGGTTTTCACCCCACCAGTCAAAGAACCACGGCCAGCTGACATATTTGCTGAGAGAAAAGGAAGTAAGGAATGGCTGTTGGAAGAAAATAGTTCTAAAGCTACAACCATGTGATCAGTTGCAAAGATAAGGATTAAACTTGTCATGGGTATTATTTCCTTGTTTGTGTGCAACAAATAGCTTTGTTTCTTCTTGATAACATATAAGATGTAAACAGTGCTGATGCATTTTCAGTTTTACATGTGTTAATTATATCCTATTAGGTGCAACTTTATAATTGTCTTTATGTAGACATTGTGTATGGTTTAAGGAGATATATACAGGTGCTAAGTTAAAAAAAGAGGGGAAGTTTGATGGTTAAGGTCGTGTGTCTACTTGGCTGGGCTACGATTTTCAGTGTGTTGGCATTTATGTTGTAATTTTGTTATATACTGATGTAATTCGACAGTTATGTAATGATGTACTCATGTCTCATTTTGGATTCTGATATAATGCAATCACCTCCATGATGAGATCTGATATGATGCAATCATCCCTATGATGAGATCTACTATGAAAAACCAATCTGTTGAAAGAGAGGTTCCTTAGAAGTGTGGCCTGCATTCAATATATACCCTGACAAAGCTCTCTGGCATTTTTGCTTTCTGGATCCTATATCTGGCACATCATCATTTGATCTCTGGTTCTTGGAACTTAGGGCAGCAGCCTATTGTATTGCCTGGTGATCTTGGGTTTTGATAGTCTCTACAGCCTGTGAGACAGCATCCTGCCATATTACCTGTCAAACTTGGAATTTGTTGGCCTCTGCTGACCATCAGAAAGCAGCCTGACATCTGACCTATCAATCTCAGGTTCATCATCCCCTACAGTTACATGAGTGAGAAGTAGCCTCCAGTATGATGTTTGACCCATGAACTTGGGAATTGCCAACCTCTCTAACCTCATGAGCCATTTCCTTGAGATAAATCTCTCTCTCTCTCTCTCTCTCTCTCTATGTTGCTGTAGTATATTGACAGGAAACTTCTAGAAATTCAAGCTTGATTCAGAAGAAGATGCTGATGTCAGATGGATCTTGACTGAAAGCAAAGAATACTAGAAATATGTTTACCTGTGTTTTATTGACCATGCAAAGTAATTTGACTGTGTGGATCATAAATTATGGGTAACATTGTGAAGAATAGGATTTACAGAACACATAATTGGGCTCATGAGGAATATGTATATAGACAAAAAAGCAGTCATTCAAACAGAACAAGGGGATACTGCATGCTTTAAAATAAAGAAGGGTGTGTGTCAAGGTTGTAACTTTTCACCATACTTATTCAATATGTATGCTGAGCAACTAATCTGAGAAGCTGGACTGTGTAAAGAAAAACACAGCATCACGACTGGAGGAAGACTATTTAACAAGTGATATGCAAATGATGCAACCTTTCTTGCTGAAAGTGAAGATGATTTGAAGCACTTACTGATGAATATTAAAGATTACAGACTTCAATATGGATTACACTTCAGTATAATGAAAACAAAAATCCTCACAAGTAGACCAATGAGCAACATCACAATAAATGGAAAAAAGTTTAAGGTTGTCAGAGATTTCATTTTACTTGGACAATCAATATCCATGGAAGCAGCAGTCAAGAATTAGATGTCCTATTGCACCTGGCAAATATGCTGCAAAAGAACTCTTTAAAGGGTTAAGGAACAGTGATGTTACTTTGAAGATTAAGGTACATGTGATGCAGTGCGTTACTTGGTATGGCTCTTCTGGCCAGAGTCTTTGTGACTCCCACTAGAATACTGGGTGGAATCATGCAAATGTAAGGTGCTTGCAGCACAAAAAGGAGATTGGATAGATTGTTAGCAATGTAAAGAAGTACATGGCACCTTTGTAAGGGTGGGGCCATGGAAATAAGCTATATGGTACTCTAATGTGGGGATTGGTCAGCTTTGTTATCCTGCTAGGTTTATAATGAGCTTCTCAGAGGTAGAAAAGGGTATTTCACTGCCATTAAGAGAGAAGAGCTGGAGGTGGAGTGGAGAGCATGCTTGGACCTGAGATCCCTGCATTGGACCTCCTTAGCAGAGAGAGAGCAGCAGCAGAACTGAGAGACCAGTATATGACAGCTTGGTGGGCTTGCCGGCCCATGGAGATAAAAAGCTGAATTCCTTGTGGCAGGAGGCTTGCTGGTAGAGTGGAGTGCACTTGTCACCAAAATTAAAAGAGCTTTGTAACACTTGCATGAGCAGGGCAGAAGCTAGACCAAGAGACCTATGGCCAAAGAGAGGCATGCATTTGGGAATGACTGAAGGGAGGCTATCCTGTTTGAAGAATTATATTTTGAGCATTCCTGAACCTGAATTTTAACCTATTATTTCTAAATAAATGCCATAATCATGGGTATTGTCTGTGAGTTCTGTATGGCCAATGCAATAAATTATCAAACCCATCAGATTAGTAGAGTGTCATGGAAGGGAAGGTTCATGTCAGAGTTGGTAAGAAGGCTGGAGGGTGGCAGCATATCTCACCTCATAGAAATAAGCCTGGCTGCAGATGGTGACTGTTTCTCCTTTGTGAGGTTAAAGGAGGTGAGAGGAAGATGCCCTCCTCTGCACCCTTTTCTGCAGTGAACCTAACCCAAGTCATTGTACTTTTAATTGCCTCACATGCATTTGAAGGCTGAGCAGTGAATAAGGAAAACTGAAGAAGAGTTGATTCCTTTGAAATGGGATGGTGGTGAAGAATACAGAAAATATCATGGACTGCTAGAAGAATGAACAAATAAGTCCTGGAAGAAGTACAGCTGTAATACTCCTTGGAAGTGTGAATGGCCAGACTTTTTCTCACCTACTTTGGTCGTGTTGTCAGAAGGGACCAGTCTCTGGCAAAGGATATCATGCTTTGTTAAGTAGACAGTCAGCAAAAAAGACTCTTAATGAGATGATTGACACAGTGGCTGCAATGATGGGCTCAAGCATAGCAAGGATTTTGACGATCGTTCAGGACCAGGCAGTGTTTTGTTCTGTTGTACATAGGGTCTCTGTGAGCTGACTAAACAGCACTTAACAACAATAACATATATGTACATATATAAATTTCACTTTCTTTGCTTCTCTAGAAAATCTAGTCTAAAACAGTAATGAAATTCCATTCTTGGAATGCAGAAAGACATTAAAGATTTATGTCTAAGCGTATATCAGGCTAGGCGCTTTGATGAGAGTCTTCAGTTCTGTCATCAAGTTACAAGATCTGACCCTCAGCTTTAGAGAATTTGGCAGACTACTAGCTGAGTACCAAAAAACACTTCCTTTCCTTCTAAGGGCAATTAAAATATGTGTCCCAGCCTGATTTGTGTGGCCAAATGATAGAAATTTAGTCAATGAAATAATAATAGAAGTTGTCTGTGCTATTTGATGGCAAAGACTTATAAGTGTACCCTCCCCACAGTTTTCATTGTTGTTAATTGCTGTGGAATTGGTTCCAACTCATGGCAATCTTATGTATAACAGAAAAAAAAAAATGTTACCACTGCCATTTACATGATTGTTTGCATGTTTTAGTCCATTGTTATGACTATTGTGTTAATCCATTTAAATTTGATACTGGCATTGCCATAATTCCTAATCTTTCAATAGTAATTGTCAATCATAAGTGAAACAAAATAGATAGTTGAACTCAATTGGGTACAACATGTCTTTGGCTCCAAGTATATAGATTTAATCTGAATACAAACAAATAAAGAAAACTTAGAACAACAAGGAAACTTTAAAATTCTTAGATTATTTTGGAGCAATTATCTTACTACATAAATTCTTATCATTACTAATAATTTAAAGACTTTGTCAGCTTTTTTGCTCTATCATTTTCCATTACAAAAAGAAGGAATAAAAAAAATTAATGAAAGATGGTTACAGACATGAAAAGAAACGATATGTTAACTTTAGCCTGAAAAATGGTGACAATTAATTTATCATCCGATTCATTACTGCTCTTGGGATCCAGTGTTTTACCTGTTTTTCCAGCTGGTTTTTCAGTTTTGTATTATTTTTAGTTGGTTCTGATGAGATACAAAATCCATTCTTAACATAAGTCTTACTTGCTAAACCAAGACCACAAGAAAAAGGGAACATAGCATCAAGAGTCCAGCAACAGTTGGGGCACAGTCACCATGTGCAGCTGATTTTGATAGGGCTGCAGAAGATATAATGAAGCTGAAGGTGAGACCCAATGATGAAGAACTGAAAGAACTTATGGGCTCTACAAACAATCTGTAACTGGAGATGTTGATACTATGTGTTCAGGAATATTAAATTTAAATAACTATGATGATAAATGGAAAGCCTGGAACCTCCAAAAAGGGTTGTCAAATGAAGATGCTGCACATACCTGTATTTCTAAAACTAAAGAGGTGATTATAAGAAAATATA
>NW_006922649.1:299223-300301 GCF_000298275.1 Orycteropus afer afer
CTTAGCCACTATGCTACCAGAGCTCCCTATAGCAACCTAAGAATTGGCTCTGATCACCAAAGGTTGCGTGGGAAAAGACTGCCTTTCTTCCTAACAATGAGGCAAGAAAACAGCAAAGAAGACAAACAGTTCTGTGGACTGCCAGCAGCTCTCCTTAGGGTGCAGGATTTTGAATATTTGCAAGCAGCAGGCGTGACCATTTTGAATAGATGCAAGTAGCATTCTTACAAGGAAAGCAACATAGGAGTGGGCTCTGCTTTCCAAGGACAGCACAGTCAGCTGCACTGGAAGCTGGTGACTGGAAAGGTGCCATATTCCCCTTGTTACTCTTACACTCCACAACCTCTTGGTGAACAGAGGTGTGGCCATCCCCTGAATCCAACCACATTCTTACCCAGTAGGAATTCCATCACTGCCTGTGCCATGGCAGATTCTAGGTGCCGTGCCATATCCTTCATAGTTTTGTTTTCACTTTTTGTTTTAAAATTATTATTATTAATCTTCCTCCTTTCTTCCTTTGTTCTTTCCCATCCTTGGTTCTTGGGATTTTTTGTTTGTTTATTTTCTTTTTCTTCTCTTCCTTTTTCCTGGTTCCCTTTTGTTTTTCTTTCCTTTGGTTCTTCTCATACTTTGTTTTTCCTTTTGCAGTTTTCCTATTTTTTTCTTTACTATTCTTTTAATCTAGCTCTATTCTCTCATTCCTCCTTCCCCAGATAGTGTGGCTTATTTTTTCTCTTTTTTTCATTATTTTCTTTTATCCTTTTAAATATATTTTGAAAAGACTTAATTTATTGCATTACATTTTGAATTTTTTTGCAATTATTTCTGTTTGTTTATTCAGTTTGAGTGTTTTGTTCTCTTGATTTTATTTTATTTATTTTTTTTTTGTGGTTGTTAAACTTATTTTTGTCTGAGTGGAAGATAGCAACTGTTATAATAGAGCTCAACCATACCTGCTCATCCTGCAGGCCCATCTACTGAGTGAGAGCCACTACTAGCTTTTGCATGAACAGAACAATGAAAAACGTAGCAAATACCAGCTCAACTCACCCTCAACTGATTCTTATGAATAGCAAAC
>NW_006922649.1:302237-305133 GCF_000298275.1 Orycteropus afer afer
GGTCCGACTTGACGACACAGAACAACAACAATGAAAAAGCCCCAAAATACATAAAGCAGACTTTGACAGAATAGAAAAGGCAAACAGATGACTCTACAGTAATAGTAGGAGACTTTAATACACCACTTTCAATAAGATATAGAACAACAGGAAAGAAACTCAACAAAGATACGAAAGCACTAAACTATATGATCAAACAACTTGTCCTTATAAACATCTACAGAGCACGACACCCAACATCAGCAAAATACACATTCATTTCCAACACACATGGAACATTCTCTAGGATAGATCATGTGTTAGGTCACAACGAAAGTGCCAATTTATTTAAAAACATTGAAACACTGAAAAGCATCTTCTCAGATCACAATGCTATACAATTAGAAATCAACACTAGGAAGATAAAAAGAAAAAGAGCTAAAGCATGAAAACAGAGTAACACCCTTCTTAAAAGCTACTGGATAATAAAAGAAATAAAAAATGAAATAAAAAAAATCTGTCGAATCAAATGAGGATGAAAACACAACATAACAAAATATTTGGGACACAGCAAAAGCAGTGATCATAGTGCAATTTATAGCTATTGGTGCACACATCAAAATAGGAAAAAAAGCCAAAATCAACACCTTAACTCACCATTTAAAAGAATGAGAAAAAGAACAGCAAAAAATAAAGTACAGTCATCAGAAGAAAAGAAATAATAAATATTTGAGCAGAAATAAATGAAACAGAAAATAGAAAGACAACAGAAAAAATCAACAAGACCAAAAGTTGGTTTTTTGAAAACATTAATAAAATTGACAAACCACTGGCAAATTTAACAAAGGAAAAGAGGGAGAGATACAAATAATGTGAATAAGAAATGAATTGGGTGACATCACAACAGAACCAATAGAAATTAAAAGGAAAATTACAGGTTACTCTAAAGAGCTGTACTCCAACAAATTTGAAAATCTAGAAGAAATGGACAGATTTCTAGAAACATACTACTTCCTAAACAAACAGAGGTTGAGTTGGAAAATTTAAACAGACCCATAACAAAAGAAGGTATTGAACATTTCATTAAAAAAATTATCAATAAAAAAAGTCCTACCCTAGACAGTTTCACTGGTAAATTCTACCAAAGGGTGATTCTTTGTTTCCAACTTTTGCATGCCAATCACTGGTAATAATTAACACATCTTGATTAATGTTCATCAAGGAATAATTGGGCAGACTTAGGGGCCTTAATTTATGGGCATAAATGAACTATCAAACATAACCCAAGATGCACAAACAGCAGAAGAGGAACTAGATGATTGATTGGGACCTTCTGAAAATTAAATTCTTAGGTGGATCAAAATACTTCCCAAAAGGAGTGAAAAGAGAACCTACAGAATTGGAAACAATATCTGGCAATGACATATCAGACAACAGACTTAGCTCTAAAATTTATAGAAAACTCCATCACTTTGACATCAAAAAGACAAAAAAATCCAATTAAAAAATGGGCAGATGTATTTAAAGACAATTCCCCAAGGAAGATATTTATTCAGGCAGCCAACAAACACATGAAGAAACATTCATGATCATTAGCCATTAGAGAGATGCAAATCAAAACAATGAGATACCATCTCAGCCCAGCATTAATAGCAAAGTTCAAGACAGAAAATAACAAATGTTGGTGAGGAAGTGGAGAGATTGGGACTCTCCTACACTGCTAGTAGGACTATAAAATGATGCAATCACTGTGGAACTTGGTATGATGATTCTTTAAAAAGTTGGAAATAGAAATACCATTTGATCCAGCAATCTCATTACTAGGTATATATCCTAAAGAAGTGAGAGGCAGGACAGAAACAGACATATGAACACTCATGCCCATCACAGCACTATTCACAATAGCAAAGAGATGGAAACAACCTAAGTGCCCATCAACCAAAGAATGGATAAAGAAACTGGTAAATACACACAACGGAATACTATGCAACTATAAATAATAATGTAGAATCTGTAAAATACCACATAATGTGGATGAACTTAGAGGACATTATGCTGAGAGAAATAAATCATAGAAGGACAAATATTGTATTAATCCACTATTGTAAGGAGTCAAAGAAAAATTTATACATGGAAGGAAACTTTCATTGTTGGTTATCAGGGATGGAAGGCCAGGGAGGCTAAATTTTTAAATAGGGTAATAAATAGATAGATAGATAGATAGACAGATGGATAATTAGTGGTTACCAGGGGTAGGAGGGAGCAGGGAAAGGGTAAATTTTTGTTTGAAGGGCATTGAGTTTATTCTAATGGTGGTGAAATATTTTGGAAAAGGATCATGATAATGGTGGCACAACATGAAAAATGGCATCAATGTCCCTGAGCTGTGCTGGCAAGATGGTGGACTAGGCAGAAAGACTGCATAGACCCTCTTCAACAAAGAAAAGGGAAACCAATTAGCACAGACACATAAGATAATCCTGGACCCCTGAGCCTTGAAGGGAAGGATATAGAAGTGGACTAAACCCCAACTAGCAGAAGAATTTGTGCGAAAATACCAAAAAAGGAGACATACGGTGCTGTGTTCTGGCAGCGATCCTGAGCGATCCTGATGGCACAGACTGCTTGGAGATTCCTGAGTGGTGGTAGGACCTAAGAATTAACCTAAAAATCTGCCCTGCTAGCCAGGGACTGAACAGAGGACTACTCTGATGGCTGGGGAATAAACGGAGAAGGTGAAGAGAAAGGTCGGCTGAGTTGTGGACTTTTGCCAGTGTGGAGGATGCCGCCATTTTGAAGGTTTAAAAGCAGCTTGACTATTTTGGATATTTAAAGAGACAGTGCTCTCACAGATTCCTGGGGCTTAAGAACACGTTCTGCTTTCCAGCAACCCCAAGGGCACTCCAGACCTGCAAGA
>NW_006922649.1:305704-314135 GCF_000298275.1 Orycteropus afer afer
AGACAACAACAGTCCCCATAAGACACAACTACACCCACACCTCCTGCAACTTCACTTACTGAGAGACAGCCACTACCTCCTTCTCCACCAACAGGCCAATGATAAAAAAAAATACCAAGAATATCCTGAATCACCCTTGGCTGCTCTTCACAAACAGTTAGCAGATATCTAAATATAACAACGCCACAATGCCTCGGAGAAAACAGACAATCACAGTCCATACAAAGAAACAGGAAAAGTGGTAGAAACAAGGGAGCAAGATACAGACCCAGAACACATCCCTGAGGAAGAGGCAGCATTGGAACTCTCTGATAAAGAATTCAAAAGAATTATATGTAGGTATCTTCAAAGGATTGAGAGACAGACCAAAAAAACACCGAAAAAATCCCTAGAAACATTTTGGAAGAAAATACAAGAACAAAATGACAAAATAAATGAAAAATTAGAGATGATTCTAAATCTACAGACAGAAATCCACAAGATTAATACGAAATTATCAGAAATAGATAACACATTGGAAGGGCAAAGGAGTAGAATTGATGCAATGGAAGACAGAATTAATGAGATTGGAGTCAAATATTTTAATACTTCTTTGGAAAGGGATCAATCAGAAAAAAATCAAAACAAAATGAAGAAAGCCAAAGGTTCATGTCCCTGAGCTGTAAATTAGGAAGTTGTTATGTTGTCAAATATCTTGTGTATGTTTTCACCACAATAAAATGAAAGAAAGGAAAGAAAAGGAGCATCTTGGTAAGTTTCTTACTTATGAAACTGTCCATTTTCCAATCAAAGAGATACTAATATCCTGGCTTTCTAGAGAAATGATAGGCATTCCCAGAAATTGTTAAAATGCGCATTTGCTCAGATACAGCTTTCTCTATGCTCTAGATACAATTAAGTGAAAATAAACTAAAATCACTTTAAGGCAACTTGACAAGATTTACTGGGGACTACAAAATATTCATATTAGTCAATTGAGTTGCTTCAATTTTGGGGATCTAGCCTAAGAAAATAATACAAAAAGTAAATCTACTTTAAGCACAAAAGCATTCAATTTGTAACTATTTATAACAGCAAAAGCAAACTATTTGTCCAGCAATAGGAAATTCATGAACTGAAGTATAGAATTCTGTATTATAAATTATTATGCATAGTAATTAACATAGTGTTAAAGATTTTAATATAATTAGCTGACTATATGCTTATTTTTTATAAAGTGAAAAAGCAAGATCTAAACCAGTATGTTCAGTGTGTACAACACTAAGCCAAATAGATTTTTTTGAAAAAAGAAGTACATTGAAATTGTCAACCAGTAATGTCAGGTGGTATTTTAAAATCAGAATATAAATGTTGTTGTTGTTGTTGTTATGTGATGTTGAGTCATCTCCGACTCATAGTGACCCCATGTTCAACAGAACAAAACATGGCCTGGTCCTGTGCAAGCCTCACAATCCCTCCTATACCCAAGGCCATTGCTGCAGCCACCATGTCAGTGCATCTTTTTGAAGGTCTTCTCCTTTTTCATTGACCCTCCACTTGACCAAGCATGATATCCTTCTCCAGGGAATTGTCCCTTCTTACAACATGACCAAATTAGGTGGGATGTCTGGCCATTCTCGCTTCCAAGGAGCATTCTAGCTGCACTTCATCCAGGACAGATTTGTTAGTTCTTTTAACCATCCATAATCCTTTCAGCATTCTTCGCCAACACCACAACTCAAAAGCATCAACTCTTCTTCAGTTTTCCTTATTCATTGTCTAGCTCTCACATGTGTATGAAGTGATTGAAAATACCACGGCTTGTGTTAGGCACATTTTAGCATTCAAGGAGATATCTTTGCTCTTACGCACTTGAAAGCGGTCTTTTGCATCAGATATACCCAATGCAATAAGTCTTTATGTCTTGACTGCTGCTTCCATTGGCTTTGATTATAGAACCAGATAATATGAAGTCCTTGACAACTTCAATCTCTTGTCCATACATTATGATGATGCTTGTTGGTCCAGTTGTAAGGATTTTTGTTTCTTTATATTGAGGTGTAATCCATACTGCAGACTGTAGTCTTTAATCTTCACCCGTAAGTGCTCCACGTCATCCTCAGTTTCAGCACACGCAGTTTTGCCATCTGTGTATCTCAGATTGTTAATGAGCCCTCCTCCAATTATAATGCCATGGCTTCTTTGTATAATCCAACTTTCCAGATTATTTGCTCAGCATACAGATTGAATAAGTATGGTGAAAGGATACAACCCTGATGCACTCCCTTCCTGATTTTAAGCCATGCAGTATCCCCTTGTTCTGTTCTAATGACAGCCTTGTGGTATATGTGCAGGTTCCTCATAAGTACAATTAAGTGTTCTGGAATTCCCATTCTTCTCAATGTTATCCACAATTTGTTATGATACAAACAATTGAATGTCTTTGCATAATCAATAAAACCCAAGTAAACGTCTTTCTGGTATTCTTTGCTTTCAGCCAAGATTCATCTGACATCAGCTATGATATCCCTTGTTCCACATCCCCTTCTGAATCTAGCTTGCATTTCTGGAAATTCTCTGTCAATATGCTGCTGCAGCCATTTTTGAATTATCTTCAGTAAGATTTTACTTGTGTGTGATATCAACGATATTGTTTGATAATTTCCACATTCTGTGGGATCATCTTTCTTTGGAATTGGTACAAATACGAATCTCTTCCAGTCAGTTGGCCAGGTACCTTGTCTTCCAAATCTCTTGGCATAGCTGACTGAGGGCCTCCAGTGCAGCATCTGTTTCTCAAAACATCTCAGTAGGTATTCCAATTTCCAGAAGCTTGCTTTTTTCCAATTTCTTCAGTGCAGCTTTGACTTCTTCCTTGAATGCCATTGGTTCTTGATCATATGCCACCTTCTTTAATGGATGATCATCTACCTATTCTTTTTGGTACACTGATTCCATGTATTCCATACTTCTTCTTTTGATGTTTCCTGCATCATTCAACATATTGCCCATGGAATCTTTCAATATTGCAACTTGAGGCTGCATTTTTTTCCTCAGTTCTTTCAGCTTGAGAAACAACAAGCATGTTCTTCCCTTTTGGTTTTCTAACTCCAAGTCTTTGCACATTTCATTATAATAATTGACTTTGTCTTCTGGAGCTGCTCTTTGAAATCTTCTGTTCAGCTCTTTTATCCTGTCGATTCTTCCATTCACTTTAGCTACTCTCCATTTAAGAGCAAGTTTCAGAATCTCTTCTGATATCCATTTTGTTTTTTCCTTCCTTTTCTGTCTTTTTAATGATCTTTTGCTTTCTTCAAGGATAATGTTCTTGATGTCACTGCACAATTTCTCTAGTTTTTGGTCATTGGTATTCAATGTATCATATATATTCTTTAGATGGTCTCAACATTCAAGAGGGATATAATCAAGGTCATATTTTAGCTCTCATGGACTTCTTTTAATTGTCTTCAGCTTTAACTGGAACTTGCATATGATCATTTGATGGTGTGTTCCACAATCAGCTCCTGACCTTGTTTTGGCTGAAGATACTGAGCTTCTCCAACGTCTCTTGCCACAGATGTAGTCAATCTGATTCCTATGTACTCTGTCTGGTGAAGTCCAAGTGTATAACCCAATTTTGTGTTATTGAGAAAAGTTATTTACAATCCTTGGTCTTGCAAATTCTATCATGCAATCTCCAGCATCATTTCTATCACCAAGGCCATATTTTACAACTACTGGTGATTCTTCTTAGCTTCCAACTTTTGCATTCCAATCACAAGTGATAATCAACACATCTTGATTGTATGTTCGGTCAATTTTAGACTGCAGAAGTTGGTAAAAATCTTCAATTTCCTCATCTTTGGCTTTGGTGGTTGTTGCATAAATTTGAGTAATAGTAGTATTAACTGGTCTTCCTCATAGGTGTATGGATATTATCCAATCACTGACAGCATTGTACTTCAGGATAGATCTTGATACATTCTTTGTGATGATGAATGCCATGCCATTCTTCTTAATTTTGTCATTCCCAACATAGTAGGTCATGTGATAGATAGATAGATACATACATACATACATACATAGAAACAGACAGATAGATGATAGATACTGATCAATTACTTAGTTTCCCCAGTCTGTTAAGAAAATGAAAGGAAAATTATAAAAATAAGGACCATGCAATGAAGTTTTTCCTCTTTTATAGAGTTATAATTACCTTACTAGCTATTTATTTTGAGTGTTTGCCTTTCTTATTTTTTGATTTTCATTTTTTCCATAAAATAATAATGACAGTCTGAAGTTGATTGTTGTTTATTTTTTTCAGTGCTCCTATGATGGCTAGTGTTACGTGTCAACTATAATTCTCAGTTGTTTGACTGATAATGTTTAATCCTCTCCAATTTTGTGATCTGATGTGAGCAACCAATCAACTGGAAGAGGATTTTGTTTGGGGTCGTGGCCTTCGTCCCTAATATAAATCTAATGATCTGGCAAATCTAGCTTGCTCACTCTCTCTTGATCCTACATACATCTTGTCTGACTTCAAATTTTGGGATATGAGAATCTATCAGCCTGCTGCCTGACTTACAGATTTTGGATTCACCAGCTCCTGAAATCCCCTGAGCCAACAACCTACTGTCTAACATGCAGAATTTGGGTTCATGAGCCCCTGGAACCATGTAAGTGAGGAGAAGCCTCCAACTTGCCACCTGACCTATGGATTTAAGACTTGCCAATCTCCACAATAAATGAAATAAATCTCTTCCTTTATGTGTGTATAAAGCCTTCACTGGTTTTGGTCCTATAAAGAACCTATCTTAAGACAGCCCCTAATTAGCAAAATTAAAAGTTAATAATCTAATGTGGCGTCCATCTCTTATACTGTACAAACTAGTGTTTTAAGGCTAGAGAATCTTTGTGGCTCCATCTCTCCTCAGAATTTGCATTCCTTTAGAAGGCTTGTTTTCACTAGAAGCCTTTGAAAATAAAATCTATTTGTCATGTAGGGTCTAGGACAATATGAAAGCTATAAAAGAAAGCTTAATTTCCTGTATTCTCCATCCAAGTTTCCCAAAAGACTCATTGGAATCAGAAACCTAGGAAACATGATGGAAAAGAATAAAAGGAGAGATCCAAGATCAATCAATAAACCATTACTACAGCAATTCATTGGCCACTAACTTTCTGGCATCTTCTTAATGAGAAGGGATACTGAGTGCCCCATTCATCTTTCATTTCCATCACATGCTCCAACACACATAGGTAGAAGCTGCCAATGGAGCTGTGGTTTCTGCTCCTGTTCCCGTGATAGCCTGGTGAAAGCCTCTCCATGTCCTTTACTTGACCTTCCCTAATGTCTTCCAGGCCCAATTCCCAAAAGGAGCCCTTCAGGTCAGTCTCCAGTGAACCATCTAGTAAGACTAAATATAAACTCATGCCTCTGACTAAACACCTCAGATCACTGTGCCTGCTGGCCAGGGAGTCAGAGGCAATCTGAGATGGCAACTGTGATTGTGGCATCTGAAATAAAATCAGGTAATCTCATTACATGGCGTCTTCCCTCATGGGACGCTGCCACTGTCCATTTCATCACTTTATTTTTCTGTATTGTCCTTACAAGAAAACAATACCAAAAAGAAAAAAAAAAAAAAGGAGAAAATATCTTTGTATGATGCCATCATGTATGGCAGAGAAAACATTATGTATGATTATCTTGGCAAAAGGCCATTGGTCATGCTCTCGTTGAAAGAAATTGACAAAAGCAAAATGTACACAAAACAGGCTATATATGGCATTTCTAATTAACCCAATACTCTCTGCGGTTACTGGTTCCAGTAAGGGAGTACTTGGAGTCTGCTATTGCGGATCTGAAATATGAGAAAGATGGGCCAGGCCACATTCCCTAAAATACTCCTTTTCTGAAAGTGAAATTGAGGCTTTGCAGAAAAAGGGCGCCTCTTTGTCTGATTAATGAGGTTTTAACCCCCCTCTTTTATGGTCATAAAAATTTCTTCTATGGTACCCACTTCCAATTTAGACCCTATTTCTGTAACTCCTAACTTTATCCTAATTCTGAGGAATAAAAGCTTCTATGTTTTTTTGCCAAGTCTTGGGCTAGGGGACACTCAAAAGCTTGCATCTTACATATTCATGAACAGAACACCTGGCTTTGACCATGCTTGACCCCTGTTTCTGGCTCATTGCCACTAAGACAATGAGTATGTGGGTAGCAGGCAGAGAAAAATACTTCTGTGCCTGAGACCAGGGACTCCAGCAGCTGTGGCTCTCTGTTGCCCACATTAGAGGAGCAAGGACATTTCATATCTGCTATTTCCTTCACACTAGAAATTGAATTCCTGGGGGAGTGCAACTTGACTTTAAATACATAGTGTCAACATAAAACACTTTTGCTTTTAAACATGTTATTTTTTTTTTAAGTTGTAACACCCTCATCATTATCACTCAAAAGAGACAAAGTGCTTTCAATTGGAGTATTTATATAATCAAGTGATAACACTATCTTTAATATCCAACTGTATTTATTAAGTATAGACTATTTAAATGGATTGTAGTCTTTTGCTCCCACTTAGTTTCTTTGCTACTAATTTTACCAGATGTTCCTAATATTGTTTGAGTTTATTTTGCGGAAGTACTTTAACCTATCCTTTCATCTCTTAACTAATTTTCAGTTATTATGGATCTAGGCAATGAGAACATGATTATTCTCTTTCACAAAGAGTTAAAATAAACCATACATGGTTCATTGGAAGAGTTAAGTCTGTTAAAAGGAGATATCATTGAACATTTTCAAATGGTTCTGATGGTTAAAATATGGCATGTCTGTTTATTCTATAATTTGTTAAGCCAGCTGTCTCTAAATTATAGTACCAGGCGATTAATAAAAGTTTCTTTTTAATAATTGTTTTATACCAAAGTAAGTGCAACTTCCTAGAAATCATACAAAGCTTATGTGTTGGTAACTACGACTGTGTTTACTTTCTATTAAAGCCCTACTATTAGATACTAGGGAGCTCTGGTAGCATAGTGCCTAAGGCACTTGACTGCTAATCAGAAGGCTGGTGGTTCAAGCCCACCAGCCACTCCTCAAAAGGAAGATGGGGCAATCTACTTCCGTAGTGATACTGCCTCAGAAACCCAAGGAGGGGTCACTTTGAGTCGGGTTTGACTCGATGGCACACAACAACAACAACATTAGATACTAGGGAAGCTCTGGTAGAAGAGTGCCTAAGGCACATGACTGCTAACCAGAAGGCTGGAGGTTCAAAACCACCAGCCACTCCTTGGAAGAAAGATGGGGCAATCTACTTCCATAGTGATACTGCCTCAGCACCCAAAGAGGGGTCGTTATGAGTTGGGTCCCACTCGACAGCACATAACAACAACAGCATTAGATACTAGGGAGCTCTGGTGGCGTAGTGCCTAAGGCATTTGACTGCCAACCAGAAGGCTGGTGATTCAAATCCACCAGCCACTCCTCAGAAGGAAGATTGGGCAATCTACTTTCATAGTGATGCTGTCTTGGAAACTGAAGGAAAGGTCGCTATGAGTCAGATCCGATTCAATGACAGTGAGTTTGGTTTTTGTTTGGCTTATGACAATAATCATAATGAGAGGGTTTTATAGCAAGCTACCATCAACAGTACAATTAAAAAGTGGCTTGGTTCAAATTTGCTATTTATGGGAGAAGCAAAGTGTCCTTGGACTGATAGAATTTTTTTTTCTTAACTTGATTTTAAGAAGATTTATTTCATGCATGTACATTATTTATGTATTTAAATACTTAAGACTATCCATATATCCCCCTTCACAATTCTAACCAATCAACCAACCCTTCCAAAGACAGACGATCCAAAGTACAAGTTCCAAGACAGGCACTGCTCACTCTAGTGGCTATAGAGGACAGATTATAAAAAGCTTGGCTATAGATTTAGTAACAGGAAGTTGGCATATTCTGAGGTGATGAGTGCATAGTGTTAGTAATTATTAATGGAGCACTTAAACAGTTATCTATTCAAACAAATAAAAAGGTAATTTTTAGATTGGAAGACTGCAGATTAACCATATACAAGAACCAAAAGTGTGAGTTTTGTTCAACCCTGTACTTACTTTGACTGAAACAGAACATAATAAGCACTCTTAGCTGGCTATAGAGACAAATTTCTTATTTCCCATAAAGCTCCTTCTTGTTTTTGTTCACAGTCTCAATTCCTGGACAGCCTTCTCTCTTCTTTGCATTATCTACTTTTATCTATTTGTAAGGGCCCAGATCAACATTAGCCTTTTCTTCCAACTTAATCATCCCTGTGAAATTTCCCTCATTTAGTACAATGTTCTTGTTGTTATGTGCTGTCGAGTTGGACCCGACTCATGGTGACCCCTCCTTGGGTTTCTGAGGTGGTATCACTATGGAAGTAGATTGCCCAATCTTCCT
>NW_006922649.1:315120-315979 GCF_000298275.1 Orycteropus afer afer
CTCTACTATACACTTGGGAATTCAGATCATACACATAAACTTATAGGACCACTGCCTGCCAACCCTATACATGTTCTTGGGTACACTCCCCACTTCATAGACACACTAATAGTTCAGCCTATCCACTCATCTACCCACCCATATACCCATGTTTGCTTTCACTGGCAATGCAGTACTGTATGTGTAAAAGGATGCATCTTTGTTGTCTGTACCTCCCATATACCTCTCTATGTCTTTTTCATCCTCTCATCCTCAATGGTACCATATTGCTCAGTCACATTTGGTAGATTGCTCTTCTCTTCACCCAAATCAATATTTATCTCTATCTATCTAAGAGTGTTCCCGACGTTCCCCTCCCACCCCTGGTAACCAACAAAGAAAATTTCCTTCCATAGGTAAACCTTTCCTTGACTTTTAAAATAATGGACAAATACAATATTTGTCCTTTTGTGATTGACTTATTTCACTCAGCGTAATGTTTTCCAAGTTCATCCACGTTGTGTGGTGGTTTGCAGATTCTACATTATTCTTTACCATTGCAAAGTATTCCATTGTGTGTATATACCATAGTTTGGTTATCCATTCCTCAGTTGATGGACACCTAGGTTGTTTCCATCCTTTGGCTATTGGAAATAGTGTTGCAATGAACATGGGTGTGCATATATCTGTTCTTGTCATGGGTCTCACTTCTTTAGGGTATATACCTAGTAATGGAATGGCTGGGTCAAATTGTATTTCTAATTTCAACTTTTGAAGGAATCTCGTACTGCTTTCCACAATGCTTGTACCATTTTACAGTCCCACCAGCAGTGTATGAGAGTCCCAATCTCTCCACAACCTCACCAGCATTTGTTATTTT
>NW_006922649.1:316834-320107 GCF_000298275.1 Orycteropus afer afer
CTTCCTATCCACGAGCATGGGATGTTCTTCCATTTATGTAGATCCCTTATGATTTCTTTTCTTCTTCTTCTTTTTTTTAATTTTAAGAGCTTGTTTTGCATCCAAAGTTACACGTACATTTAGTTTTATTCCCCATTTGCCATGTCTAACCCCAGACACATTGTGCAGTGTTTTGCAGATTCCCAGCCTCCTCCCCTCCCTGCCCTGCAAGACTCCCTCTGTGCCCCTCATAATCATGCACTCCTGTTTGTCCTGCATTGCCTCAGTTTGAATGTTGGTCTTTTGTTGTCCCATGGTTTATTATTTAGGGGGTGCATAACCATTGAGTGTGTGGGTGCAGCATCCTGGGTTGAGTGGTCTGCATGTACATCTCGCTAACCATTGGGCTGAGAGCCCGCCCCTGGTGGTGAGTTTTATTCCAGGCACCAAATGTATTTCAGGGCCATAGTATTGGGAGTCTCACCAGACTTCATCTAACCTGTAATTCTGGTCATTATTGAGTTTTTGGATTTTGTTTCACGTTTTCCCTATCACTCTATCCAGGATCTCCAGATTTGATCCTTTCCTGAGTGGTTGGCATTGGTAGCTGGGCACCATCCAGTTCTTTTGGTCTCTCAGGCCACCATGTCCTAGGGTTAATTGCTTCTAAATGCCCTTGTTTTGTGTGTGTGTGTGTGTGTGTGCGTTCTTCTTCACTTCTGATGCTGGGAGACCATTAGCTGCATCCTAGATGGTTGCTTGAAAGCTTTTAATACCCCAGTCACCCAATCACTACTCACCAATGTAGGATGTGGAGCAACACTTTTATGTATTTTGTTGTGCCAATAGAGTCTGGTGTACCCTATACTATGGTCCTCTATTGGATCTCTCTCCCATAGTGTTGGAATGTCTGTGAGGGATTACTCTGTGTCTGTCTTCTATTATTTCCATAACGACTGCAGGTATTTTGATCACTGGTGTCTGTACAAGATTAGCTTCAGCTGAGTCTATCCTTGATGTAGAGTATACCTCTATTCACTGATTCCTGTCTCATTATCTCAGGTGTTTATGTGTTTATCTGTATAGCCTAGTGTTTGGTGTTACTGACAATGTGGTATTGTGGACACAGTGGTTGGTTTCAACCTCTGTCGTCTAGCTCTTATGAGCACAGTTTGGTGTCCTCTCACTTCCCAATATTATGGTGGTGGTCATATATTCTTCCCGTATATCCCTCCCCCTACCCATGTCAATGAGTAAACCCAAACTAACCCTAAAATAATCCCTCCTTTTCCCTCCCCATCCTGGTAACCTATTAGGTGAGTTCCCTTTCCCAAGCAATCCTTTCTCTGTCTTTTTACAGTAATGAGCTCATACAGTACTTGTCCTTCTGTGATTGACTTATTTCACTCAGCATAATGTCTTCCAGGTTCATCCACGTTGTGAGATGATTCACGTATCTCTCATTGTTTTTAATGTGACATAGTATTCCATTGTGTGGATATACCATAATTTTGGTTATCCACTCATCCGTTGATGGGAATTTAGGTTGTTTCCATCTCTTTGCTATGGTGAATTGTGCTGCAATGAACATAGATGTACAAATGTCTGTTCATGCTCTACCTCTCACCTCTTTAGGATATAATCCTAGGAATGGAATTGCTGGGTCAATTGTTACTTCTATTTTCAGTTTTTAAAGGAAATGCCGTACCATTTGCCACAATGGTTGTACCATTGTACAATCCCACCAGCACTACACAAGAGTTCAAATCTCTCCACAACCCTGCCAGCATTTGTTACTATCTGATCTGTTGAACTTTGCTATTATTGCTGGAATGAGCTGATATCTCATTGTTGTTTTGATTTGCATCTCTCTAATGATTAATGATGGTGAGCAATTTCTCATGTGTTTGTTGGCTGCTTGTATATTTTCTTTGGTGAAGTGTCCGTTCAAGTCTTTTGCCCATTTGTGAATTGGGTTATTTGTCTTTATGGTATTAAGGTGCTGAAGTTTTCTGTAGATTTTGGAGATAAGTCCTTTGTCAGATATGTGATAGGCAAATATTTTCTCCCAATCTCTAGGTTCTCTTTTTATCCTTTTGATGAAATCTTTTGATGCGCACAACAATTTAATTTTTAAAAGGTTCCAGTCATCTAGCTTCTCTTCTATCTCCTGCACATTCTGGGTTAGGCTTGACAGTCGATTTATGCTGTAAATTAGGGCTCCTAGATTTGCCCCTATTTTATCTTTGATGAATTTTATAGTTTTGGGTTTTACATTTAAATCTTTGACCCAGCTTGATTTTGTTTTTGTGTAAGGGGTGAAGTATGAGTCTTGTTTCATTTTTCTACAGGTGGATATCCAGTTTTGCCAGCACCATTTGTTAAAGATTCTATCCCTTCCCCATTTAATGGGCTTTGGGCTTTTGTAAAAGATCAGTTTTCCTTAGATTGATGGGGCTATGTCCGAGCTATCAATTCTGCTCCATTGGTCTATCTGCCTATCATTGTACCAACACCATGTTGTTTTGACTACTGTGGCTATACAGTAGTTCTTAAGATCCGGGACTGTGAGACCTCCCACTTTGTTTTTCTTCTTGAGAAGTCCTCTGCTTATTTGAGGTCTCTTTCCTTTCCATATGAAATTAGTAATTAGTTCTTCCATGTCCTTAAAAAAAATTATTGAAATCTGGATCAGGATTGTGTTAAATGTATAGATTGCTTTAGGTAATATTGACATTTTCACAATGATTAGTCTACCTATCCATGAACAAGACAGTTTCTTCCATTTATGAGTATGCTTGTTGTCTCTTGCAGCAGTGTTTATAGTTTTCTCTGTATAGATATTTTGTATCTCTGCTGAGGTTTTTTCCTAGATATTTTATCTTTTTCGTAGCTATAGTGAATAGTATGGTTTATCTTATTTCTTTATCAGAGGAGTCCTTGCTGGTGTAGAGAAATCCAACTGATTTTTGTATGTTGATCTTGTATCCTGCCAATTTGCTAAACATCTCTATTAGTTCCAGTAGTCTTTTTATTGAGTGTCTTGGGTTTTCTATGTATAGGATCATATCATCTGCAAATAGAGATAGTTTTAATTTATCTTTGCCAATACGTATGCCTTTTATTTCTCTTTCTTGCCTTATTGCCCTGGCCAGGACTTCCAATACAATGTTAAATAGAAGTGGTGATAGAGGGCATCCCTGTCTGGTTCCAATTCTTAAGGGGAATGCCTTGAGTCTTTCTTCATTATTAATGATGTTGGCCATTGGTTTTGCATGTTGTTGTTGTTGTTAT
>NW_006922649.1:320212-320788 GCF_000298275.1 Orycteropus afer afer
CAGTGGGACGACCCTTCCTTGGGTTTCCAAGGCAGTATCACTACGGAAGTAGATTGCCCAACCATCCTTCTGAGGAGTGGCTGGTGGGTTTGAACTGCCCGCCTCCTGGTTAGCAGTCAAGTGCCTTAGGCACTATGCTACCAGAGCTCCTGCATGTATACCCATTATTATGTTGAGGAACTTCCCTTCTATCCCTGTTTTGCTGAGAGTTTTAAACAAGCAAGGATGTTGGATTTTAGCAAATGCCTTTTGTGCATCAATTGATATAATCATATGATCCTTTGTCTTATGGTATCTTGAAGAAGTTTTTTATTATAGTTTTCTTTCTACAGGACTTTTGTGTGCCTGGTAAGATTTATTCCCAAGTATTTTCCTTTTTTGGTGGCTATTGTAAATGATATTTATTTCCTTATTTCATTTTTTTATTGTGATTTGGGTGAAGATTTACAGAGCAAATTCACTTTCCATACAGCAGTTCACATACACTTTGTCTCATATCATTGACCACAGTTTACCAAAATGCAAAAGCTCCCCTCCCACTTCCTCCCCATAGTTACCTCTTCCCAATGTCCATCC
>NW_006922649.1:325816-330631 GCF_000298275.1 Orycteropus afer afer
ATAATTCTTGGTTGAAAAATTTTCTCTTTCAGGGTTTTATATGTACCATCCCATTGCCTTCTCCCTTGCTTGTTTTCTGCTGAGAAATCAGAGCTTATTCTTACTGGCTGATCTTTGTAAGTAACTTTTTTTCCCCCATGCTGCTTTCAGGAGTCTGTCTTTGTCTTTGGTATTGATGAGTTTGATGATGATATGTCTTTGTGATTTTCTTTTGGGGTCTATCTTGTTTGGGGTTTGTTGTACTTCCTGAATGGATATATTCTCATCTTTCATCATGTCAGGGAAGTTCTCCTCCAACAGCTCTTACACAACTTTCTCATTGGTTTTATTTTTCTCTTCTTGTTCTGGAATTCCAAGGACATGTAAGTTATTCCTTTTGATGGTATCCCACATGAACCTTAAGCTCTCTTCATTTTGTTTTGATTTTTATTCTGATTGATCCCTTTCTAAAGAAGTATTCAGGTATTTGTCTTCAATCTCATTAATTTTGTCTTCCATTGCATCAATTCTACTCCTTTTCCCTTCCAATGTGTTTTCTATTTCTGACAATTTAGTATTCATTTTTTTGGCTTTCTATCTTTAGATTTAGAATTATTTCTAATTTTTCATTTATTTTGTGATTTTATTCTTGTATTGTCTTCCAAAATTCTTCTAAGGCTTTTTTCTGTCTTTTCTTTGGTCTGTCTCTCAATCCTTTGAAAATACCTAAGTATAATTCTTTTGAATTCCTTATCAGAGAGTTCCAATGATGTTTCTTCCTTGGGGATGTGTTCTGGTTCTGTGTCCTGTTCCCTTGTTTATACCACTTTTTTCCTGCTTCTTTGTGTGGACTGTGATGGTCTGATGTTTCCAAGGCATCATGGGATTGTTGTATTCAGATCTCTGTTAACTGTTTCTGAAGAGGATCCAAAGGGGATTCAGGCTCTTTTTTTTTTTTTTTTTTTTTTTTTTTATTTTCCCATTGGTGGAGTAGGAGGTGGTGGCTTTCACTCAATAGGTGAAGTTGCAGGAGGTTTGGGTGTAGTTGTGTCTCATGGGGACTGTTGTTGTCTCCCACTCAGTTAGACAAAAAGTACAATTGAATAATGATCAAAAAACTAAAAGCACATAGACAAAGCTAAAAGCACATGGACAAAAAGCACACCATGTAATCACACAGGTACAGTAACCAAAAAAATTAAAAAGGGAAAAGAAGAAGAAGAAAAATCAAGAAAACCTGCAATATCTGGGGATAGGGCAGTAAGAGAAAAAAGGTAGAGAAGGAGAATAATGAAAAAAAAATTGGAAAAAAAATGCAAAAATAAAAACAAAGAATGGGGTTAACCATGAGAAAAAAGGAGGAAGAAAATTAAATTAAAAAAAAAAAATTCAGCCAGAAACAGGGAAAAGAAAGAAGCTGAAAACTAAGACCTGGGAGGGGAAGGATAAAGAATAACAGAAAAAGGACAAAAGTATTATTAATAATAATAGTTTTAAAACAGACAAATACAAGCAAACTAAATACCAAAAAGAAGAAAGCAAAAAAGATAAAAAAATAAAAATGAGAAAAAAAATCGGTGGAAGACAGGGTGGGGCACCCAGGCTCCGTCTGAGCACACAGACTAGGATGGAGTTCCTGCGTGCCCAGAATTTGGGTGGGAGTGCTTCTAAATAATTTTTTTTAAAGAAGAAAATTAAGAATAATTTTTTCCTGTTCAGGCCTCATTATACCAATCAAAATAAACAATTCATCCTTTTTTTCAGTGCACTAGGAGCTCTGGTGGAGTAGTGCCTAAGGCCTATGACTGCTAACC
The DNA here is from genome assembly GCF_000298275.1 of Orycteropus afer afer. Classification (NCBI taxonomy): domain Eukaryota; kingdom Metazoa; phylum Chordata; class Mammalia; order Tubulidentata; family Orycteropodidae; genus Orycteropus; species Orycteropus afer. The sequence continues at coordinate 327,610 of NW_006922649.1, forward strand.
AGAAGTCTGGCAGTTCAAACCCACCAGCCACTCTTTGGAAGGAAGGTTGGGCAATCTACTTCCTTAGTGATACCGCTTCAGAAACCCAAGGAGGGGTCTCCATGAGTCGGATCTGACTCAGCAGCAATGAGGTTTTTTTCTTTTCTATTTTTTTTTTTTCCCAAATCAACCAATTTGTATCAAAGTTTATCAGAGTACCTACAGAAAGCTGAGTTCATAAGTGCACTAGATGTTAAATTCTGAAGCTTTGGTTTGTAGAAGAGTGCACTCTACAGCAGGAGCCTTAACTCTTTTATGACTCTTGACATAAGATCAGATACCATTTGAGTTCTTTCTAACCATTGAACTAGCAATGTGGTTATGCTGGGAGCTCTGGTGTCATAGTGCCTAAGGCATTTGACTGCTAACCAGAAGCCTGGCAGTGCAAACCCACCAGGCACTCCTCGGGAGAAAGATTGGGCAATATACTTCCTTAGTGGTATTGCCTATCGGAAGCCCAAGGAGGGGCCGCTATGAGTCGGATCCTATTCAATGGCAGTGAGATGGAGATGCTTAGACAAGACCAAAGCAACCCCATGGAGGGGCAGTTTTCCCTCAGGAAGAGTGTTATTGAAAGTAGATTAATTCGTATGATGCTTACACAAAGGGATAGGGAAGTTGTGTGGGTGTATCCTTAATGATTTACCAAAAATAACAGCATGTTATCCAATTTAAGTTAAAAGTTGGGATCCTGGTGACAATAAGTCAGGGCTAAATGGTCATGAGTCATACTCTGACCACCACATAGCCAGATAGTTGAAGCCCCAGAACCAATCCTGTAAGGTTTTTAAACTGTAATTTTGTATGAATCCCAATCATGATGATTTCTCCATTTCTGTAGTCCCACTTGCAAAAGTGATAGATTAACCTACCAACAATCATGATCTTGTGTTGATTTCTTTTGTTTTCTTTCATATATAATTAAAACCACGGTTATGAGTCACCAAACATCATCAGCCTCATGCTGATGGTTTCCCTCATTCAGATGATTGTCTTTGTCGAGTTTAAAGCTTAAAAAAACATTTCCTATAAAAAAGGTTTGAAACTGGGTATTTTTTCCTCTAGCACATAGCAGTTTTTCTTTTCTTTTTTTTTTTAGTTGTGATTTGGATGAAAATTTACATAGCAAAGTCACTTTCCTGACAGCAGATTACATACACTTTGTCTCATGACACTGGCCACAATTCACCACAATGCAAAAGCTCTCCTCCCACTTCCTACCAAAAGTTACTTCTTCCCTGTGTACATCCCTCCATGCACCCCAGCCCCCTGAGCTGTCTCCCTGTGCATAAACAGCCCTTCTTTCTCTCGTGATTCTTCTCTCCAAGGAGTGTATTTACCTCAGGTAAATTTTCAACTCCTATGCCTGTCTTTTGCTTGGCTGGAAGCCACAGGTGTGGGTTCAATTCCAGACCTGAAATGCAGCTAGAGGCCATAGTCTCAGTGATTCCATTAGGCTCTATCTGACCAGCAAACCTGATCTCCCCCTTTTTTTTTCCCAAATGATTTTGAGTTTTGTTCCACATTATTCTCCCTCTCTATCCAGGGTCTCCTACATACATCCCCCTCCCAGTAGTTGACATTGGTAGCCGGGCACCATCTAGTTTTTCTGGTCTCATAGTTGTATAACCTGTGGATCACATGGTGTATCAGTCGCTAGGATTAATACAAAGCAGTTTTTCTTGATGCTGAGGTTTACAATGACCTAATTATGGCCTACAGAATGGAATTAAAGCATAAATAAATAAATAATAAGTACACTCTCTAGATAAAAACCAAAGTCCATCCACATTTCTAGGTGACCCACTAGATTTTTTTTCCAGGTGGATGCTATCTTGGATGAGAATAACACATTCATTGGGACTTTGGATCCAACTCAAATAGTAGGCTTATAGGGTCTATTCCTGTATTCTATCTTATGATTTTCCATTGTATAATTTTCAACAACAGCATAACATGCTTAAAACAGTGTAACACAAAACAAGGCAACACATACAAAAAAGTAACTATGCAGTTTCAAGCTACTTCAGTCAGGTCAACTCATTGTAAAATTTCCAGAGATCTTCTTCAGATCCAGTCCAAGAAACCTTGCCCAAAACCTAGAAAAATAATTATTGCCCCAAAACTGGGATAAATAATCCTTGCTACAAAACTAGAACAAGTAACTTTTGTATTCAAACTGGCATAAGTAACCCTTGCAGTCAAACCAAAGCAAATATTTTTGAGACCTTCTCTGAATCACTTCTGATTTTTTTTTTAATCGAACTCAGTCTGACATTCCTCGAAACCAGTCCAAGGAGAGTATTCAGATTATGCAAATGGGAAAACTCCCTACAAATTTCAGGCACCAAATGGAAATTCCACAAAGTGTAAAGAAAAGGACAGAGCAGATGGGAACCCAGTTCCCCAAACAGAAACTGTAAAAGTGTATCTTACTTAGGAAAAGGATGTCCATAACTACTCAGATATAAACTCAGAGGATTCAGTACAAAAGAAGTGGAATTTGAACAGAGGACATTTTTACAAAACAATGGTAAAAACATCACTAAGGTTGGTGTCCCCCACTGTGGTAAAGCATAATGACACCTCCCTGTGTGGCAGAGGTTAACAGTGAACTCCTCTACTGGGTAGAATAGCTTGGCCCCACCTCACCCCCAAGCAGAGCCAAGCACCGTGCCATGTAGCCCAGCCAATCCCAGCCTCAGTCTGTGTGCCTCCCCACGACTCCTCCCCTCTCCCACTGGCAAAGGAGGAGACTCTCACCCAATGGCAGGTACCATGGCTCACCTGCCTTCACTCTGACTATAGGGTGATGCAGAGGGCAGGATGGTGATGGGTTACCACATTGGGTAATGGGGTGTTGGTATTAACTAGTTACCATGCTGAGTGATGGGTGAGAATAGTAACCCACCACCTTGGCAAACCCCCCCCCCCAGGCATAGAGCCAGCTCAACTGCCATTGCTGTCACTGACATGGATCCTG
>NW_006922649.1:331471-333254 GCF_000298275.1 Orycteropus afer afer
GAGTTTTGTTCCACATTGTTATCCCACTTTATCCAGGATCTCTTACATAGATCCCCCACCCCGAGTAGTTGATAATGGTAGCCAGGAACCATCTAGTTCTGCCTGGTCTCATAGTCCTATAGGCTGAAGATCGTGTGGTGTACCAGTTGCTTGGACTAATTGTTTCCATGAACCTCTGGTTTTCTTCACTCTTCTTTGCTCGGGATGAGGAGAGACCCACCATTACATCTAGATGGCTGCTTGCAAGCTTTTAAGATCCCAGTCCCTATTTGCCAAAGTAGGAGGTGGAACGAAGTTTTGTGTAGTGTGTTATGCCATTTGAGCTTGAGGTCCCCTGTGACTATGGTCCCAAGCCCACAGGTTCAACTACTCACTCACTCTGGGTAGCTGGCTGTACCCAGGAAGTGACTACAACATTGTCCCTTGTCATCTCTGCTATACAGCTGGGAATTCTTACAGAACATAGCAATACACTTGAAACATTGTCTGTCAAACCTACACATGGTCCTGGGCACACTCCCTCCCCTGCATTGTTGTTGTTGTTATGTGACCTCAAGTCAGTCCCTACTCATAGCGACCCCTCCTTGGGTTTCCAAGGTGGTATCACTATGGAAGTAGATTGCCCAACCTTCCTTCCTAGGAGTGGCTGGTGGGTTTGAACCACCAGCCTTCTGGTTAGCAGTCAAGTTGCCTTAGGCATTATACCACTAGAGCTCTTCTCCCCTGCATAGACATACCTAATAGTTCAACCTGTCCACCCATCTATCCACCCATATAACCATGTTTGCCTTCACTGAGAGTGTAGTACTGTATGTGCAAAAGGGTTCATCTTTGTCGCCTATACTTCCCATGTACCTCTCAATGACTTCCTCTTCCTCAGTGTCACCATGTTGATCACTCACATTTGGTACCTTGCCCTTCCATTCACCCAAATCAATACTTGTCTATACCTATCTAACAGTGTTCCCTACATTCCCCTCCCACCCCTGGTAACAAAGAAAATTTCCTTCCATATATAAACCTTTCCTTGACTTTTTACAATAGTGGACTAACACAATATTTGTCTTTCTGTGATTGACTTATTTCACTCAGCATATTTTCCTCCAAGTTCATCCATGCTATGTGGTGTTTTGCAGATTTTACATTATTCTTTAGGGTTGCATACTCTTTCATTGTGTGTATGTACCATAGTTTGGTTATTCATTCTTCAGTTAATGGATGCCTAGGTTGTTTCCATTTTTTGGCTATTGTAAATAGTGCTGCGATAAACATGGGTGTGCATATGTCTGTTCTTGTCATGGCTCTCATTCTTTAGGATATATACCTAGTAATGGAATAGCTGGGTCAAATGGTATTTCTAATTCCAAATTTTGAAGGAATTACCATACTGCTTTCCACAGTGATTGTACAATTTTACAGTCCCACCAGCAGTGTATGAGAGTCCCAATCTCTCCACATCCTTGCCAGCATTTGTTATTTTGTGTCTTTTTGCACTTTGCTACTAGGGCTGGAGCAAGATGGTATCTCATTGTTGTTTTCATTTGCATCTCTATAATGGCTAATGATGGTGAGCATTTCTTCATATGTTTATTGGCTGCCTGAGCATCCTCCTTGATGAAGTGTCTATCATGTCTTCTGCCCATTTTTTAATTGGATTATTTGTCTTATTGTTGCTGAGGTGTTGGAGATTTCTATAAATTCTAGAGATAAGTCCATTGTCAGATATGTCATTGCCAAATATTTTTTCCCAATCTGTAAGTTCTCTTTTGATTCTTTTGGAGAA
>NW_006922650.1:0-2336 GCF_000298275.1 Orycteropus afer afer
AATTTGAGAACCTAGAAGAGATAGACAAGTTTCTAGAAACAAAGACCTACCTAAACTATCCCAGTCAAAGATAGAATACATGAACAGTCCCTTAACAGATAAAGAAATAGAGCAGGTCATAAAAAAAAATAACTTTCCACCAAAAAAACAAAACAAAACAAAGTCCTGGCCCAGATGGCTTCACTGGAGAATTTTAAATTTAATTTATTATTATTATTTTTTTTGTTTTAAGAGCTTGTTTTACATTCAATGTTTTGTGTACATTTAGTTTCACTCCCCAGTTACCATGCCCAATCCTAACCCAGTCTTCTCCTCTTCCTACCCTGTAACCCTCCCCCTGTGCCCCTCATATTTATATACTCCTATTTGTCCTGCATTTCCTCAATTTGAATGGCAGTCCTCTGGTGCCTTGTGGTCTATTTCTCTAAAGGGTGTATTACCAAAGAATATGTAGGTGCATCATCCTGGGTTGAATGGTCTGTGTGTACATCTTGTTAACTCTTGACCCCTGGGGGTGCATTTTATTCCAGGTGCACAGTGCAGAATGTATTCCAGGGTCATAGTAATGGGGGTCTCACCAGATTTCAGCTGACCAGTAATTCTAGTCATTATTGAGTTTTTGGATTTTGTTCCACATTTTTCCTCCTACTCTATCCAGATTTGCTCCTTTCCTGAGTGGTTGGCATTGGTAGCTGGGCACCATCTAGTTCTTCAGGTATCGAGGGCCATTGTGTCCTGTGGTTGATTGCTTCCAAATGCTCTGTTTTTTTTTTTTTTTTCATTCTTCTTTGCTTCCGACACTAGGAGACTGTTAGCTGCATCTTAGATGGTCGCTTGAAAGCTTTTAGGACGCCAGTCGCTACTCACCAATGTAGGATGTGGAGCAAGGCTTTTATGTATTTTGTTGTGCCAGTTCAGTCTGGTGTCCCCCAGTACCATGGTCCTGAGACAGTAGATCTATTGGATCTCTCTCCTATAGTGTCTGGTTGTCTGTGAGGATTTCTCTGTGTCCGTCTTCTATTGTTTCTGTAAGGACTGCAGGTATTTTGTATCACTGGTGTCTGTGCAAGATTAGCCTCACCTGAATCTATGCTTGGTAGAGTATATTCCTGTAAACTGACCCCTATCTGATCCTCTCAGGTGTTTATGTGTTTATCTGTAGCCTGGCGTTTGGTGTTAATGGTGATGCAGTATTGTGGACACAGTGGTTGGTATTAGCATCTGTCATCTATCTCTTATGTGTGCAATTTGGTGTCCTCCTATTTCCTAATGTTATCATGGTGGTCACAGATCCTTTCCATATATCCCTCCCCTTACCCATGTCAGCGTGTGGGCCCCAACTAGCCTGAAATTAACCCCTCCTCTTCCCTCCACATCCTGGTAACCTACAAAGTAAGTTCCCTTTCCCAAGCAAACCTTCTTTGTCTTTTTATAGTAATGGGCTCATACAGTACTTATCTTTCTGCGACTGACTTAGTTCACTCAGCATAATGTCTTCCAGGTTTATCCACGTTCTGAGATGATTTGCATATACCTCATTGTTGGGTCTTGTTTCATTTTTCTGCAGGTGGCTGTCCAATTTTGCCAGCACTGTTTGTTAAAGAGGCTGTCTCTTCCCCATTTGATGGGTTTTGGACCTTTGTCAAAGATCAATTGTCCATAGATGGATGGGTTTATATATGAACTTTTGATTCTGTTCCATTGGTCTATCTGTCTATCATTGTACCAATTCCATGCTGTTTTGACTACTGTGGCTGTATATTAGTTCTTAAGATCTGGAAGTGTGAGACTTCTCACTTTGTTTTTCTTCTTCAGAAGTGCTCTGCTTATCCAAAGTCTCTTTCCATATGAAATTAGTAATTGGTTTTTCCATGTCCTTAAAAATTTTTTTGGAATCTGGATCAGGATTGTGTTAAATGTGTGGATAGCTTTAGGTAGTATTGACATTTTCACAATATTTAGTTTACCTCTCTATGAACAAGATAGGTTCTTCCATTTATGTAGAGCCTTTGTTGTCTCTTGTAGCAGTGTTTTACAGTTTTCTTTGTATAGGTCTTTTGTGGCTCTGGTTAGGTTTATTCCTAGATATTTTATCTTATTAGTAGCTATAGAAAATGGTATTGTTTCCCTAATTTCTTTGCCAGAGGACTCTTTTTTGGTGTAGAGGAATCCAACTGATTTTTGTATGTTGACCTTGTATCCTGCCACTTTGCTGAACCTCTCTATTAGTTCCAGTAGTTTTTTTATTGAGTCTCTTGGGTTTTCTATGTACAGGATCATATCAACCACAAATACAGATAGTTTTAGTTGCTCTTTGCCAATTTGTGTGCCTTTAA
>NW_006922650.1:3896-5450 GCF_000298275.1 Orycteropus afer afer
TAGCATTGTGGTCTGAGAAGATGCTTTGCATTTCAAGCATTTCAATGCTTTTGAATTTATTGAGGCTTGTTTTATGTCCTAACATACGGTCTATTCTGGAGAAGGATCTATGTGCACTGGAAAAGAATGTGAATTGTGCTTTTGTTGGGTGAAATGCTCTGTATATGTCTATGAGGTGGAGTTGGTAGATTGTATTGTTGAGTTCTTATGTATCCTTGTTGAGTTTTTTTCCAATTGACCTGTCCGTCTTTAAAAGTGGTGTGTTAAAGTCTCCTACTACTATTGTAGAGTTGTCTATTATCCCTTTTAATTCAGTTAATATTTGCTTCACATATTTTGGAGCACTTTCATTGGGTGCATAAATATTTATTATTGTAATGTCTTCTTTGTCAATCGACCCTTTCAGCATCATATAATGTCCCTCCTTATCTCTTATGATGTTTTTCACCTTAATGTCTATTTTATCAGAAATCAGTATTGCTACTCCTGCTCTTTTCGGTTTCCAATGGCTTTGTATGTTTTTTTCCATCCCTTAACTCTTAATTTGTTTTTATCTTTGTGTCTATGGTGGGTTTCTTGTGGGCAGCATATCGATGGGTCTTTTTTTCATATCCAGTCTGCCACTGTCTTTCTCTTGATAGGTGCATTTAGTCCATTCATATTGAGTGTAATTAGTGATAGGTATGAATTGATTACTGTCATTCTATTGTGTTTTTTTGTCATGTTGTTGGTGTTTCTTTGGTCCATATACTTTTCTGTGCTGAGTTTGCTTTGTTGGCTAATGCTTTGTCCCTTTCCTTTTTTTATAGTTGGTTTTGTGCTTATTAAACCCATATGTTTTCCTTCCTTCTGGATTTGCTTAGAAGGATTGTTACTTTTCTCTGTGGCTACCTTGGAGTATATTCTTGTATATTCTTGTCTCTACATTTTTAGAACAGTGCGTACTGCGAAGACATTGTTCTGCTTTCCTCTTTTGAGGGTCTGTACCTAGAAGTATTATTCCCTCTGATAGGTTAGTTGCTGTTGTTGTGTGCTGATTGAGTTCCTTGTTTTTTAAGGTACAATGTTTTATCATCTTATTTTGAGTATCTCTTTCTGATTTAGTTTTAATGTTGATGACATGTATCCTGATTTTGTTGATCTCTGTTGTGGGTTCTTTATTGGAAGGACTCCCTTAAGTACTTCTTGTAGGGTTGGTCTGGTTTTCACAAATCCCTTAATTTCTGTTTGTCTGAAAATGCCTTGAATTCACCCTCATATTTGATGGATAATTTGGCTGGATACAAGATTCTTGGTTGGAAGTTCTTTTCCTTCATTGTTTTATATATGCCATCCCATTGCCTTCTTGCCTGCATTGTTTCTGCTGAGTAATCAGAGCTCAGCCTAACTGTTTGCTTATTATAAGTAATATTTCTTTTTTCCTGGGAAGCTCTCAAATTTTTTTCTTTGCCTTTGATTTTGGAGAGTTTGTTATAGTATGCCTCAGTGTTTTTCTCTTGGGATCTATCTTGTGTGGGGTTCTATGAGCTTCTTGGACAAATATCTGTTCTTCCT
>NW_006922650.1:6440-7085 GCF_000298275.1 Orycteropus afer afer
GAAGACATCATACTGTTATTTACAGGCATGCAGCTCAATTTCAACAAGGACTCCAGTTGTTAGGGGGTTGCCACTTTCCACCAGGCTCAGGCACATGCAAAAACCCTGCTCCTGAGGTCCCTCGGTGCCAAAACGCTGACCCAAGGCAACTTCCTGACTCCACAATCTGCTGTGGGTGTTTCTCTCTCTGGTCCTGCCCACCTACAGCACTGGCCCACCTGCCCAGACTGCAATTGGCTCTGGTGTTTCTCTGTGAGTGCGCCCACCTGCGGCGCCAAAGATGCTCTTGGTTTCAGCTGTGCTTGAGTCAGGAGAGTGCCTGCTAGTAATCTGTGGTCCCAATATTAGTGATAAAGGCAAGTGGACACCTCTTAGTGCCACTAAGCTGACCCAAGCCTATTCAGTGACCCACTGAGAGGGGATCGAGTCCACCCTCTTGGAGCACCAATGGACATGCCCATTTACACCTAGCTGACCCAAGTTACAGATAAAATCAGGTGCTGAAGCTAGATCCTTGGGGTAATCACTGGTATGCTGGTGTGGTCACTGATATGCTGGTATGCAGTGTCTTCTGCCTTGACCCAGGGAGGTTTTGGATGGCCATTTTCACCTGCTGGTCACTCCCCCAGGGAAGTCTCTAATGGC
>NW_006922650.1:7510-9605 GCF_000298275.1 Orycteropus afer afer
GAAGAATATTGAATATACATGGACTGCCAGAAGAATGAATAAATCTGTCTTGGAAGAAGTACAGCCAAAGTACTCTTTAGAAGGGTGGATGGCAAATCTTCATCTCATGTACTTTGGTCATTGTGGTAGTTAAGGTTGTGTGTCAACTTGGCTGGGCCTGGTTGAGTGCCTGGGGAGCTGGTGGTAGTTAGTCCCCATGATGAGACTGGCAAGAGACTTCATGGTGGCATCTCCCACAAGGTAGCTACTTTAGGGATGTGGTCTGCTTCCTGTATATAAGCAGCAGCTTTGGGAGTGGTCTCCAGCTTATGGCATGCTTGAACCCTGCATGTAGCTGAGTCATTGTTTAATAGCTTACCATGCTCTGCCGATCTTGGAACTTTCCATGGACTTAAATCAATGGCCTGCTGTGTTGTTTGGTAACATTGGGACTGTGCCTTTTCACTTGTCAACCTTGAGTTTGTCAGCCTCAGCAGCCAGCAGCTGTCTGAGTGAACAAAAGCCTTTAGCTTCAGTGGGCTTGGAGCAGGAGGCAAAGCTGAAGCCCAAAGTTGAGGGGCTTTTACCCAGCTCCTAGAGCCTGGCACTTTGAAGTTGGACTTAAAGCCTCCAAACTGTAAGAAAATAAACTCCTGTTTGTTAAAGCCATCCCATTTGTGGTATATTCCTGTCAGAGTGGTACTAGGTAACCAAAACATCATGTTATCAGGATGGACTAATCTCTTGGGAAGGATATCAAACTTGGTAAAGTAGAAGTCAGAGAAAAAGAGGAAGACCCTCAATGAGATGGATTGATACAGTGGCTGCAACAATGGGCTCAAGCATAGCAATGATTATGAGGATGGGGTAGGACAAGGCAGTGTTTCGTTCTCTTATGCATAGGGTCATTATGAGTTGGAACTGAGTAGATGAGACTTAACAACAATGAAGACTCATTTGTATAGTTAACCTCTAACACATTGTATAATCACAAACCAATGCAACCACTTTCGTGCAGTTGGATCTGACTCATAGCGACCCCTTCTTGGGTTTCTGAGGTAGTATCACTATGGAAGTGAGTCTTTGTTGTTATTTACTTTCTCAGGGTCATCTTGTTGTTGGTTACAGTTCTCAGCTGAAACTAGTCATGGGAGAGGGTTATGCTTGAAAGAATACATACTTGGAAATAGCAAATATAAAGAACTCAGCGTCTGTGGAAAAAAGCCTGGCTATCCTATTTGCTTGAGAGAAATTATAAAGGAGGGGAAAACAGTGAGTTAGTCACTAAGATTATAAAGTCTACTTTAATCATGTCTGCTAGCTTGTGAAGGTTTTGTAGTTTTCAGTAAGGGGTCCCTTTAGCCTTCCATTTTAACCTTCTTCATTACCAAACCACACGGCAGGCCATTAATTCAAGTCCATTGAAAGTCCCAAGATTGGCAGAGCATGGCAGGCTACTGAATGAAGACTCAGCTACATGCAGTGTTCAAGTGTGCCAAAAAGCTGAAGACCTTCCTCAAAGTTGCTTCTTATATACAGGAAGCAGACCACATCCCTAAAGCAGCTACTCAGCTGCTCCAGTAGATTCCACCATGGGATTGATTGTCAATCTCACCATGGGGAATAACTACATCCAGCTGCCCAGGTACTCAACCAGGCCCAGCCAAGTTGGCAACAACCTTAACTATCATGTTGTTCCACCTTTCAGACTAGGTCTGCTACTTCCAAGTGATGGGTTATGTGGTAAGACTAACTAGTTAAGCCTATGGGTATGAGTTCCTTGCTACATTTAGTTTGCGTGAAATGAATACTTTGATCAGATGCAATGCAGTTCAAAATGCCATGGTGGTGAACTTGTTCTGTGAGTTGATAAATATTGGTGTTGGTAGAAGAATTGTAAGCAGTAAAGAAAAATCCAGAATTTGGATATTGATGAATCTTTGCTTCCTGTGGCATAGTGTATATTTGTGTGGTCATCTGTGAGATAGTATATATTGATTTGGTCATTGGAAGATATATACATGGTTTAATTGTTAAAACATGCTATCATGATTAATTGTAATTATTCTGTGGAGGACATTAACTAGCTGGTGAGATGTATTAGGTATTTGAGAAA
>NW_006922650.1:10235-11965 GCF_000298275.1 Orycteropus afer afer
ACAAGCTATTGAAAAGGCAGAAAGCCTACTGAGTAGCTTACTTAGAGGCTTCTATTTCCTGTGGAAAGAAAGTGGAGAAAGTCAAAGATTAAGCCCAAGACTTGAGAGATGAGTGCTTAAGTTCCAAAGAAGATTAATATTCAACCAAGGAAAGTATGTTATTCCCAGATCAAGGCTCTGGTTGGAAAATAAATGGGTCCTAGACACTTGAGATGGGCACATCTGCAAAGATGCCACCAAAAATGTGAATTCCCAGGCTTCTCTGAACCTCCTGGCCTGCAGAGGTGATCCACCTCTCCCTATTAAGAACTAGAATTCTACTCTTATTTGAAGACAACGCATAGGTCTCTCCCTCAAAGGATAAAATATACTTCCCTCTTTTCTGCCTAGACACCAGGTCTACAACTAGTGTTAAGTCACAGCATAAGCAAGCCAGGGATGTGCTTAATATGATAAGTGAAAAAGGGATATACACCAAAAGATCTGAAAGATCAATCCCTAAGTACTAGCAGGAGCCAGAGGACCATGCATGGAGATTTGGAGTGTAGTTGACCAAAGGGGTCAGAATATAAGATTGGATAGAAGAGGGTTTATTGACTTTGAATCACTCTCCTAACATAAAGGATTTATACATTGACAGGTACTCTAGAAACATGGGAAAAGTAATGGCTTACACTACATATAGTTGAAATGCCAGAATTTTTGTAGTATAAGGAGGAAGAAGCAATTGAAAGGCTCAGGGATGTGAGCATGCAAAAGTAGATATACTCCATAAGACCTACTTGATATGATGCAATTACGTGAAGGGATCATCATCACTAAGAGTGCCATGATAGCTCTCTGTTATAAGCCAGGGATGATAGTAGGAGAGCCTGGTACAGAACTAAGTTCACTGATAGAAATACAGATGATAGGGCCCCAAAATGATAAAGGCAAGATGACAGTCCTTAATTGGTAAAAGCCAGGTAGATGTAAGTATTGCAATGAGTATCAGGATTGGTTCAGATGCCAGGAGGCCTAATACACAGAATTATAAGGATGGTGAGCAGAACAGGGACTCTCTAAGGACAAAATATACAGCCAGAAAAGATATTATGCATTGGAAGGAATCAAGTATCAATGACTAGGAGGCTACATGTAGTTCCCCAATAAATGTCTTGATTGATCGCTTAGTTTCTGGTCATGAACTGGTTTTCAGACCTGGAACCCATCGACTAAAGAGGAGTTTGGATCACTAGGAGGAAAGATCCTGAATCATGCAGCAAAAATCCTTGCTAATTATTCCACCAGTTCTTTCCTAAAGGAGACTGTGGCCATCTTCCTGAGTAACTTTATATTGGAAATAAGAAAATATCCATATATTTTGAGGACTGTTATGTACAGGGCACAAATTAACATCAATACCAGAGGCCCTGAAGCATTGTTATGGTTCCCTGTTAGAATAGGGCCAGGTAATAGAGGAAGTACTTATCAAAGTCCAGCTTAACGAGGTCCACAGGGTCCATAGACTCACCTAATAGTCATTTCCTAGTCCTCAAGTGTATAATTTTGATTAATATACTTAGTGGTTGGTATAGCCCTTATTTTGGTGTCTGCTCTGTAGGGCAAAGGCTATCAAAGTGGAGGAAACATGTGGAAGTCTTTAACCTATGCTCCCAAATATCCAGCCAAGAAAATAAATCTAAAACAATATCACATTTATAGTGGGGGGTATGGTGGAAATTAATGCA
>NW_006922650.1:33777-35222 GCF_000298275.1 Orycteropus afer afer
ATTGGAGACTTGAATTTTTTCTTCAGTTCTTTCAGCTTGAGAAATGCCATGCATGTTCTTCTCTTTCAGTTTTTTAACTCCAGATCTTTGCACATTTCATTATAATACTTTACTTTGTTTTCTTGATCTGCCCTGTGAATTCTTCTGTTCAGATTTTTTTTTTTTTATTTCAGCATTTCTTCCATTCACTTTAGCTACTCTACATTCAAGAGCCATTTTCAGAGTCTATTCTAATATCCATTTTGGTCTCTTCCTCCTTTCCTGCCTTTTTAATGACCTTCTGCTTTCTTCCTATATGATGTTCTTGATGTCATCTCACAACTTGTCTGATCTTTGGTGATTGGTGTTCAATTCATCAAATCCACCACTCCTCTGTCAGTTTGTCATACCGTGGCAGCTTGCATGTTGCTATAAAGTTGGAGGTATTTCAAATACCATCAGGGTCACCAACAGTGGAGAGGTTTCAGCAAAGATTCCAGATGAAGACAGACTGGGAAGGATGAGGCAGTCCCACTACTCTCTCTCTCTCTCTCTCTATATATATACATAAATATATATCCTACAGAAATAAGAACCATGACATGAATAGATATATGCACATCCATGTTTATCACAGTGTTATTCGTAATAGGAAAAAGATGTAAACATCCTAAATGCCCATCAACCTATGAATGAATAACCAAACTATGATACATACATACAATGGTATATTATGTAACATTAAAGCATAATTATGAATCTGTGTGAACACCTTGTAACATAGGTGATCCTGGAGGACATTTTGCTGAGTGTAATTAGTCAATCACAAAGAACAAATATTGTGCCACAATGATAAAAAGTCAAGAAAATGTTTCATGCAAAAAGAAACATTCTTTGATGGTTACCAGTGGTGTGAGGGGAAGGTAGGGTGAACCACTAATTAGCAGGTAGACATATATTAACTTAGGTGAAGGGTGAGGCAATATACAATGAGGAGGTCAGAACAAAATGATCAAGGCAGAGGACAACACTGGGAGGGATACAGAGTCAAAGACAACAGAAGTAAATACTATTACATACACAATCCTGTAATAACAGTAATAAAAATAATCTATGAGTAGATACATAGATAGATAGACATGCAAGTTCAACAGGTGTATGAAGGAGAATGGGACTATACTCACAAATATATATAGGTTTGACAGAGGATATATCTATACATGTATTTACATATGCTGCAAATATATCCATGAATATAGTAAGGCATATAGAGGGCAAAGTTAAGGAAAGTTCTTAGGCATAACCAAACTTTGAGGGAATTAGTCACTGACCTGGGGCTCAAGAACATAGTCTTGGTGGGTATCAAGTTCAACTGGCACAACATCATATACAAAGAATGTTCTACACTCTACTTTGGTGAGTAGCAACTGGGGTCTTGAAAACTTGTGAGCAGCTCTCTGAGGTGC
>NW_006922650.1:35945-37667 GCF_000298275.1 Orycteropus afer afer
GGGTGGGAGTGCATGGGAAGAAAGGACACAGGGAAGAGGTAACTATGGGGAGGAAAAAGAAAGAACCTGAGACCTGAATAACTAGATGGTGCCTAGCTGCCACTACTAATCACTCTGAAAGGAATCACATTAGAAGTCCTGGATAGAGTGGGAGAACAATATGGAACAAAACTCAAAAAGACCAGGCTTCCTGGTCAGATAGAGACTGGTAGAATCCCCGAAACTCCAAATAATAGACAGGTCTATCAGGTGAACAATAACACTAAGGAGGTACACAGTCATTAGAACCATTAACAATTTGAGATCACAAGGGCACCATTTGCCCAAGGACAAAGTTCACAAGGCAGAAAGTGTTTGGAAAGGAGGAGAAATAGAAGTGAGAAACAGGGAGGAAGTGGAATGAGTGATGTTACATTAAGGAGATTGCAGTCAATGACATGAAGCAAAATGTGTACGAACTGTTGAATGAAAAACTGGTTTTCTCTGTAAAATTTCACTCAAATTACCATAAAAAGTTAAAAAGAGAGAAAAACTTAGAAATGAAAGAGTTGATGAAATTAGCTGACAATGACATGAAATCAGATATTATGAATATGCTTCACAAGTTCAAAAATGTAAAGGAAAAATGAACATGTTGATAAGAGAAAAAAGAATATACAAAAACCTAAATATAACTTGTATGGATAAAAAAACTACAGTGTCTGAAATGAAAAATAGCAGTAAACAATTGGCAGAGAGAAAAGCATTGACTCTGAAGACATAGAAACAGGAACTACACAAGAAACACAGAAGGAAGAAAGACTATAATAAATGAGCAGAGCACTGATAACCTGTGGTCCAATATCAAACAGCCTAATGTATATAAAATTGAAATGTGGAAAGAAATTGGGATGTTTTCTTTGAGGAAATAGAAGCTGAAAAATTTCCAAAAGGGATTAAAACTATAAACAAAAAATTAAAGACACTCCGTGAACCCAGTGTAGAAATATAAATAAAAAGGAAATCAGCAAGGCATACCATACACAAATTTCTGAAAACCCATGATAAAAAGGAAATCTTAAAATCAAGCAGATGAAAAGACAGCAAGAAGAGAGGAACAAAGACAGGAATAGTGGCACATTTCTCATCAGAATATATACAAGACAGAAAAAAATGACATGACATCTTTAAATATTGAAAGAAAAATCCAGCCAACCTAAAATTATCTTTCAATATTGAAAAAAAAATAGAGATTTTTTTTTCAGACCAGAAAGTAAATAAGTAAAGGCAAGAATTCATTGCTAGCAGACCTTTATTACAAGAAATATTACATTAAGTTTTTCAGGCAGATGAAAAATGCTTGTTGTTGTTATGTGCCTTTGAGTTGCTATTAGGTAGAAATTTGGAACTACACATGAAAAATGAAAAAATCTGAAAAATGTACAAGATATTTATTTATTTTAACAATTCTTTAAATATAATTTACGTAGAAAATAATAACAATGTATTTTTGGGTTTATAACATGTAAAATTAAAATGTGTGAGAATAGGAGCATAAATTGTATGACATTGGAGCATGGAAGGGAATGAAAGTATACTATTGTAATATTTTTGCATTGCATTTGAAGTGGTGTAATATTTGAGGGTAAACTTTTATGAGTTGAAGAACAATCAATTAAAAATGAAAGCAAAGAAGTAAATCTAATAACCCAAAAGTTATTAGAATCATAGAAAGTAATTAAC
>NW_006922650.1:37767-47119 GCF_000298275.1 Orycteropus afer afer
CCCAGGTTTATTACAAGATACTCAATAAGTATTCAGTATCCCTACGGAAGTAGGATTGCCCAACCTTCCTTCCGAGGAGTGGCTGGTGGGTTTGAACCGCCAGCCTTCTGGTTAGCATTCAAGTGCCTTAGCCGCTATGCTACCAGAGCTCCCATAATTAATTATATTCAATGTAAATAGTCCAAAGAAAAATAATGAGTGTCAGATTGGGTAACGAAACAGATCACTATATCCATCAACAAAAAACTAACTTTAAATATGTGTTAAAAGTAAAAAATATGATAAAAAATATATCATGCAAATACTTAACATAAGAAAGTGGCTACAATATATAAGACAAGTAGAATTAAAATAACGAATATTATCTGGAATAAAGAGAGATATTTCATAATGATGAAGTATTCATTCATAGTCTTTCAAAATACTTGAAGAAAAAATTGATAGAACAGAAATGAGAAAAATACAAATCCAAAAAGCAGGTGGGGATTTCAGCAATCCTCTCTCAGAAACTGATGGAACCAGAAGGCATGAGATTAGTAAAGATACAGAAACATTTGAGTAACGCTTGGGCTAGATGACAAAATTGACATTTGTAGAACAATCTACAACACAAGAATTGAATGTATATTATTTTCAAGTACACATAAATTATTCACCAAGATAAATCATATTTTGAGCTACATAACTAATCTCAATAAATTTAAAATAATTGAAATTATAGGAAGTATGTTCTCTGATCATAGTGGAATGACACTAGAAACCAATAACAGAAAGATATATGAGAAGTCCTCAAATATTTGGTAACTAAATAACACATTATTCAAATAAATACATCACAGAAAAATTATAAAACATGTTCACCTTAACAAAAATGAAAACACATCAAAATTTATGATAGAGTTATAATTTATTGGGAAACTTGCAGTATTGATTTCTTATACTGAAGACGAAGAAAGATCTAAAATGAATGATTTAAACTTCCACTTTCTCACTGCCACGGAGTCACATCCAACTCATAGCGACCCCTCCTTGGGTTTCCAAGGTGGTATCACTACAGAAGCAGATAGCCCAACCTTCCCTCTGAGGAGTGGCTGGTGGGTTTGAACCTCCAGCCTTCTGGTTAGCAGTCAAATGTCTTAGGCATTGTGCTCCCAGAGCTCTTAGCTTTCACTTTAAGAAACTACAAAAAAATAAAACAGAAGTAAGCTGAAGGAAAGAAACAATCAGCTTAAAGATAGAAATAATTAGCAGAGAGAGAGAAATAATAAAGACCAGGAACCAGTGAAACAGAGACAGAAAAATAGAGAAAAATTTAGAAAATCTAAAGCTTTGTTTTTTAGATATTTGTAAAGATCAACAAAGTTGATAAACTTCTAGTCAGATGGAACTGGATAAAAAGGGAGAGAATTACCAATAACTGTACTGAAGCAGGAAACATTACTACCAGGTTATCGACTTTATGTGGGATTAATGCTGGTAACTTTTACTTCTTTCCTCCTGACTGTCTGGAAGCTACCAAAGAGGCCAGTCTGGATAGTTAGTCCTAGAGCTATTTGGCTTGGTTATGAGGGGAAAAAAACTCAATTTTTTTCTGATTCTCTGAAAGTCTTAAAAATACATGACAGGCTATTTTTATGCAATGCCTGTTACTGTCCTTATGTTGGCACTATGTCCTTAGTTCGGACAAATTTATTTCCCAGATTCCCTCAGTAGTAATAGGAGGAAAGTAGAGTATATGTGCACAGGTGCCAAGTCGATGAGTAAATGTGATGGTGGATATTTGTGGAAGTTCTCTTTTCATTGTTTGCATTTTGAAGAATGAGTAGTACATTTCATAGGTGGCATAGTGACTGAGGAATTTGACTGCTCACCAGAAGGCTGCTAGTTCAAACCCACCAGCCACGCCTCAGAAGGAAGATTGGGCAATCTACTTCCATAGTGATACCCCCTCAGAAATCCAAGGAGGGGTTTCTATGAGTCAGATCTGACTCCATGGCAGTGAATTTTTTTTTTTTTTTGGTGTGTGTGTGTGATTTGAGAAAGGGATCTTCCAGGCCCAGGAAATGGATTGTAGAGACCTAGCATGTGATCTCATGTGGCTGAAAAGAAGGTGTGGGGAAGTAGTAGAAAAGAAAGGTGGGACAAAAGTTTTAGGCCAGATTACTAAAGTCTTGGAAGACTTTAAGCTGTCATCAACAGGCAGCCATTGAAGACTTTTGAGGAATGGAAAGAAAAGAGCTCAAATTCTTCTTTGGAAAATGATTCTGAAAGGAATATAAATGGTGGATTTAAGAAATAAGTCTGGAAGGATGAAGAAAGACAAATTTGGAGAAAGAGCCAAAAAACTTAATACTGATTCTTCAGGTTAATTGCCTATGAGTCAAGGAGCAAGAACAATATATTTCCAGTCACTCCAGCTCAAAGTCTGCAAGTCATTTAGACAACACTTTTTCATCATCTCACTTACTAATCAGTCAGTAAATGTCATTACTTAAAATATTTATATCTGTCTTAGATAAACAATTTGCCTAGGTAAAAATATTCACCCAAAGAGTTTGGAAGCATAGCCTCACAGATTTACTTGATCCAGTTCTCTTGCAAGAAATGCTCTCTGCTTACTTTGATCACCTTTCCAAATCTCTTCTGAATGTACAGAAACTGTTATCTTCTCACAGGCCCTGATGGAATAAGAAGGAGTGTTTGTTTTAGTTATGTGCATGGACTTTGTGTTGTTGTTGTTGTCATGGACTCTAGATCCAGATTATTTGGGTTTTCATCTCAGTTTCTTTACCTAGTTGTATGCTCTAGGCTCTATGGCTTGGTTCCCTTATTTGTGATATGGGAATAATAATTGCATATTACTAACAACTGATGATGGCGATGATAAAAATAATAGTATATGATTCATAGATTTTTAAATTGATTCTGTTATTACTCTACTTGTTACTTAGAATAGTGCTTGCCATATAGTAAATAATATAAATGCTGTTATTATTTCACTTGATCACAGTGTGTTGAAAACCCTCATGATGTGTGCTTTCAATCTGTGCTGCAATGTGGTACTTTGATCTATGATGCTTTGTGAAATTTCTCCTATTGTAACTTCTCATGATTCTATATCTTGTATCTTGAATTACTGCCTTTGGATGGATGTACTTCTTTACATTTTTTTAATACTACCTGTCAAATACTGGACATAGATTTAATAAATACTTAGTAAATTATGAACAAAACATGATTTGAAGCCAGAGCATCTCTAGGGCTTTTTTTCTAACCCAAGGAGAAACATACCTCATTAACCTCAGACATAGACCCATTAGCTTTTAGCAAAATTTTTAATATCCGAAGAACAGAAATTTTGTCTCTCTTAAGAGTAACCACTTTGGGATCAATTGTGCTGAGAAACAATACGTTCCCTGGGGGTCCTGGTTCTGAAGAAACTAATGAGGATCTTTTGTTGTAATCTTGAAGAACAAAAGTTAAATTGATGTCTGAGAGAAGTTTTCCATGGAGACGGTGAGGGAGTTGCAGTGGGAGTGTTAAACTTAAGTCATTAGTGGTCTAAGGAGAAGAGCAAGAGAGGTGAACAATGGGCTTGAATGGCTTCCTTGCATTGAGTGACTGCAAAAGATATATCCAAATTTTATTTTCAATCCATCATTGAATTTTTTTTTTTTTTAGTCTTTGTTGATATAACCATAGATTCTTTTCAGCATGGAGAAAATTGTCTTTTAATTTAATGATTATCTTTATTATTTTTTTTTAGTAGAATTTATTTTCTTAGGACAGTTTTAGATTTACAGAAAAATGCAGAAGATAGTACAAAGGGTTTCTATATACTCCACCCTCAATTTTTGACATCTTACATTAGTATGATGCATTTGTTACAATTAATGAACCAGACGGATATATTATTTTTTAAATAAATTCCATGGTTTATTCAGATTCCTTAATTTTCCTAGTACCCTTTCTATTCTGGAGTCCCACCCAGGATACCACATTACAGTTAATTGTTAGGTCTCCTTAGACTCCTTTTGGCCATGATGATATCTCAAATTTTCCTTAATTTTGATGACTTTTACAATTTTGAGGAGTACTGGTTAGGTATTTTGTAGGATGTTCCATTAAAGGTATTTGTCTGATATTTTTCTCATGAAAAGACTAGGGTAATGGGTTATTGGGTGGAGACCAGAGAGGTAAAGTGCAATTTTCATCACATTGTATCAAGGATACTGCAAAAAAGACATGGAAGCAGCATCCTCCTCTGACTTCTTCTAACTTCACAAGGGGAGACAGGATCACCATCACCATCTCTCAAGACTCATTCCTATGAGGCCAGACATAGTAACACCTTCCAGGCTTTTTACCAGTTCTGACACAAACTGTCCCTCCTACGGCACTCACTACTTCTCTGCTGGTTTGATAATTCCTTGCAATGGCTCCACAGACCTCACAGACAGTACTCATGATTATGTGGTTTATTGGGGAAGTTGGTGTTGTTGTTAGGTGCCATAGAGTTGTCTCTGACTCATAGCAACCTCATGTACAGCAGAATGAAACATTGCTTAGTCCTGCACCAGCCCCACAATCTTTGCTATACCTGAGCCCATCATTGCAGCGATGGTGTCAATCCATCTCATTGAGGGCCTTCTTCATTTTTGTTGTCCCTCCACTTTGCCAAGCATGATATCCTTTTCCAGGGAACAGTCCTGTCTTACAACATGACCAAAGTAAGTGAGATGAAATCTGGCCATTCTTGCTTCCAAGGAGCATTCTGGCTTCACTTCTTTCAGGACAGATTTGTTAGTTCTTTTAGCAGTCCATGGTACTTTTGGCATTCTTCGCCAACACCAAAACTCAAAAGCATCGACTCTTCTTCGGTCTTCCTTTTTCATTGTCCAGCTCTCACGTGTATATGAGGCAATTGAAAATACCATGGCTTGTGTCAAGCACACCTTAGTCTTCAAGGAAACATCCTTGGTCCTCAACACTTCAAAGAGGTCCTTTGCAGCAGATTTGCCCAATGCTATACAACATCTAACATCTTGACTGCTGCTTCCATTGTAGAACCAAGTAATATGAAGTCTTTGACAACTTTGATCATTTCTCCATTTATCATGATGCTGCTTATTGGTCCCATTGTGAGCATTTTTGCTTTCTTTATATTGAGGTGTAATCCATACTGCAGACTAGTCTTCAAGCTTCATCAGTAAGTGTTTCAAGTCATCCTCAATTTCAACAAGGAAGTTGTGTCATCAGTGTATCACAGGTTGTTAATGAGTCTTCCTCCAATCCTGATGCCATGTTCTTCTTCAAATAGTCCAGCTTCTCGGATTATTTGTTCAGCATACAGGTTGAATAAGTAGGGAAAGGATACAACCCTGACACACTCCCTTCTTGATTTTAAACCATGCAGTGTCCCCTTGTTCTGTTCAACCAACAGCCTCCTGGTCTATGTACAAGTTCCATGAGCACAGTTAAGTGTTCTGGATTTCCCATTCTTCTTAATGTTATCCGTAATTTGTTATGATCCACACAATTTAATGCTTTTGCATAGTCAATAAAACACAAGTAAACATCTTTCTGGTATTCTTCACTTTGAGCCAAGATCCATCTGACATTAGCAATGATATCCCTTGTTCTATGTCCTCTTCTGAATCCACTTTGCATTTCTGGAAGTTCTCTGTCGATATACTGCTATAACCCTTTTTGAATAATCTTCAGTAAGATTTTACTTGCATGCAATATTAATGATACTGGTCAATAATTTCCACATTCTGTGGGATCATCTTTCTTGGAATGGGTACAAATTCGGGTCTCTTCCAGTCAATTGGCCAGGTAGCTGTCTTCTAAATATCTTGGCATAGCCAAATGAGTGCCTCGAGTGGGGCATCAGTTTGTTGAAACATCTCAATGGGTATACTGTCAATTCCTGGAGCTTTGTTTTTCACCACTTCCCTCAGTGCAGCTTCGACTTCTTCCTTCAGTACTATTGGCTCTTGATCATATGCCTCTCCTGAAATGGATGAACATCAGCCAATTCTTTTTGGTACAGTGACTCTGTGTATTCCTTCTACCTTCTTTTGATGATTCCTGCATCATTCAATATTTTGCCCATAGAATATTTCAGTATTGAAACTTGAGGCTTAATTTTTTTCCTGAATTCTTTCAGCTTGAGAAATGCTGAGTGTGTTCTTCCCTTTTTGCTTTCCAACTCTATGTCTTTGCACATTAATAATGAGGAAGTAATAGGTTACAAATCAGGTTGAGGAACACTCAGAATACAATTCTTTGATCGTGACAGCCTCCCTTTGGCCATGCTCTCAGGCATGCCTGTCTTTGGCCCTTGACCTCTTGGTCTGGCCTTTGCTCTGCTCAGGCAAGTGTTATAAAGCTCTTTTAGTTCTGCCGGTAGGTACACCTAGGTGCACCCCCCCCTCCAATGGCAAGCCTCCTTCCCAAAGACACTCAGCTTTCTTTTGCCATGGGCCAGCAACCCCACTGCTCTGTCTTGTGCTGGTCTCTCTCATGGTTCTGCTGCCTCCACTACTGCCATCATCTCTCTGCTGGTCTCTCAGCCGAGGAGGTCCAGAAAAGGAATCTTGGGTCCAAGGACACCTCCAGGCCTTCACTATTGATAGCAGTGAGATCTCCCTCTTTCTGCTTCATTTTAAGCCTAGTAGGACGACAAAACTACCAATCCCCATATTAGAGTTCCATACACCTTATTCCCATGGTCCCACCCCCATAAGAGCTGGTGGTTCATACCCATCAGCCACTTCTCGGAAGGAAGGTTGGGCAATTTACTTCCATAGTGATACCGCCTCAGAAACCCAAGGAAGGGTCACTATGAGTTGGGTACGACTTGACGTCACATAACAGCAACAAAAACAACCCCCATAAGCATTCCATATATCTTACTTACATTATTGGCAAACTATCCAATCCCCTTGGTAGGCCATAAACACCTTACCCTTACATAGTTCCACCCAGTACTCTGGTGATTCACAATGACAATGGCTTTAAGTAATTCACCGCTCCACAGATACATACTATCAGCATAATGTATGACTGTTGATATTGACCTTGATGACCTGGCTGAAGTAAAGTTTGTCAGATTTCTCCATTATAAAGTTCCGATCCCCTCCTTTCCATATTGCACTCTTTGGAAAGAAGTCACTAAGCACAGCCCATAGAGAAGAGTGCCTTATGATCTACAACAGAAGTTAGATGATTTTCTTTCATGAACCTGATACTACCCAGCTGCTCTTGGTTCTTGCATGGTAAATGGGGCTAGCTGGATATTTTTCCTTTTAATCTTGACAATATACTTAACTTTTCTTATCATCATCCAAAGTAAACAATAAGATTCATAGACACAGACTGCTTGCTAAGGATTCACAACTCAGGTAAAGTGATAATCCAACTTCTAAGTGAATACACACATTAGTCAGATGCATGCTTATATTAATCATCAGCAGAGAAGATAGAGAATATTTAGTGGAGTTTTGATGTGTCTTAGAGATTTTAAGTGAGGGAACAAGAAAGGCCCAAGAGAATACAGCCTTCTTTTCCCTGAATATTTTAGAAATGCAAAGAAGCTTGTACTCATCCTATGGCCATACCCTTATGTGAACTATTGGGAATATGGTGAAGATAAAAAGTATATTTGGCCAACTTGATGATGTTTAATAAACTAATAATAGTTGTAAATATACTGTGAAAGTATAAAAATATAGTTTTAAAATTATAAAACATGAAAAAAATAAAAAGACTGCTTACCCTTTAATGGAAAGAATTCAAATTACTAGGTCTAAGTTACCTGCATGGTTGCTAACTGTTTTGTACTCCTCTTCCTCTTCTCTAGGCCCATCCATTTTTTTTTTTTTTTTCATGCTATAGTTGGGTTTTGTCTTTAGTAGTCAGCTTATGAGGAGCTCTGGTAGTGTAGTGCCTAAGGCACTTGACTGCTAACCAGAAGGCTGGTGGTTCAAACCCACCAGCCACTCCTTGGAAGGAATACTTGGAAGGAAGTGATACTGCCTCGTAAACCCAAAGAGGGGTCACTATGAGTTGGGTCCGACTCTACGGCACATAACAACAACAACAACTACAACAACAACAACAGTCAGCTTATGGTAACCAACCAAATGCCCTCAGAATGTCTTTACCAAATGAATTGGTTTGATCAATGCTGTCAAGCTCTAACATTCTTAGCTCAAAGGATAATGGAACTCTGGATAGTTGAAGAACTTACCCAGCCAAAGTTTACTTATTCTGCCTCTATATTCAGGGTCTCATCTCTTTGAGAGATTGGTCAAATTCATTATCAGTAGAAGACATTCAGCACTTATAAATATTGTTCTTTACCTTCTCTACTTATATCATATATCAGAATGAACTAGACCCAAATAATTCCACAAAACCCAGTAGAAACATTGTTGTGAATAAATTTGGTTAAAAAATAAAATATAATGACGTTTACTGTCTTTGGCTTCCCTGAGTGTTGTAAATGGTTAATGTGCTTGACTGCTAACTAAAAAAAAATATTTGGAAGTTCAAGTCCACCCAGATACACCTTGGAAGAAAGGTCTGTGTTCTACTCTTGGAAAAGTAGTCATTGAAAATCCTATGGAGCACAATTCTACTCTGACACACATGCAGTCAGCATGAGTCAGAACCAATTCAACAGCAACTGGTTTTGGTTTTATTCACTGTCTTTGTAATTATCCTATAACTACTTTTATTCAGTCCTGAAAAATGGACATTTTAAAATGAGAAGTAGAATTTTGCAATTTTGTTGCAGATCACTTTTTATGCTTCAGTAAAGAATCTTTAACTACTCTTGAACAATGGGAGTCTAGATAATGGAATATTCCCAGGGTAGAAACAGACTCTGGGCTGTTAGAATCCACATCATGAGAAGGTCACATAGCCAGAGATAAAGCTTTTAGTTTTTTTACATTTCTGCTTTATGATATTAAGTACTTTGGGAATCTAGTCTCAGATGCATGCATTAATTAAAGAAACCATTCTTTAATTAAATAATTAAATAACTTGACTTTGGTTTTCTGATTAAAAGAGGAAAGTGTTCAGGAGAAAATTCAGCTTGATAAATACACAGAATAGAAAGAAACCTCATATTTGGCAAATTCATAAAAGATGCTCATGAGGATAAAAGCCTTGAACCTGGACAGAAGAGCAGTCAGCCCCAGGGTTACAGGTGAGGAGAGACAACTCAGGGACGCCCAGAGTAGCAGGCCAGAAGAGCAGGAGAAAGGGGATAAAAGCCAGGAAGCCAGACAGAGGAACAGTCAGCCAGGTGGGGATGATACGAGAGGTCTCCAACAGC
>NW_006922650.1:67462-68872 GCF_000298275.1 Orycteropus afer afer
CTGTTTCTTGAGTGGTGCATTTAATCCATTAACATTCAGGGTAATTATTGATAAGTTTGAATTTGTTGCTGTCATTTTGTTATGTGTTTTTGGTGTCTCTGGTTTTTTTGTTCCATATTATTTTCTGTGCTGAGCTCATTATGTTTATGTTATAGGTCAATGGATCTATTTCTGTGTTCTCAATTCTATTCCATTGGTCTATGTGTCTGTCATTATACCAATACCAGGCACTTTTGACTACTGTGGCTGTATGTAGGTTTTGAGATTTGGCAGTGTGAGATCTCCTACTTTATTCTTCTTCAATAGTTCTTTGCTTATCCGAGGTCTCCTTCCTTTCCATATAAAGTTAGTGATTAGTTTTTCCATATCCTTAGAAAATGTTGATGGGATCTGGACTGGGATTACATTGAATGTATAGATTGCTTTGGGTAGAATGGACATTTTTAAAATGTTCAATCTTCCTATTCATGAACATGGGATGTTCTTCCATTTATGTAGATCTCTTATGGTTTCTCAAAGTAGTTTTTTATAGTTTTCTTTGTACAGGTCTTTTGTGTCCCTGGTAAGATTTATTCCCAATTATTTTATTTTTTTGGTAGCTATTGTAAACAATATTGATTTCCTTGTTTCTTCTTCAGCAATCTCTTTGCTGGTGTAGAGGAATCCATCTGATTTTTAGATGTTGATCTTGTATCCTGCCATTATGCTAAATCTCTCAATTAGTTCCAGTGGATTTTTGACTGAATCTCTTGTGTTTTCTAGGTATAGGATAATATCTCAGCCAAAAGGGATAGTGTGACTTCTTCCTTACCAATTTGGATGCCTTTGATTTCTCTTTCTTGCCTTATGGCCCTGGCTAGTACTTCCAGTACAATGATGAATAGAAGTGGTGATAGTGGGCATCCTTTTCTGGTTCCTGTTCTCAAGGGGAATGGTTTCAGTCTCTGTCCATTGCGAATAATGTTGGCTGTTGGTTTTGCATAGATGCCCTTTATCATGTTGAAGAATGTCCCTTCTATTCCTATTTTGCTGAGAGCTTTGATCAGGAATGGGTGTTGCATTTTATCAAATGCCTTTTCTGCATCAATTATATGATCATGTGGTTCTTGTCCTTTGTTTTATTTACATGGTGGATAACATTGATTGTTTTTTTAATGTTGAACCATCCTTGTATATCTGATATGATCCCCACTTGGTCAGAATGAATGATTTTCTTGATATGTTGTTGGAGTCTGTTGGCTAGTTTATTGTCTAGTCTATTGATATGTTGTTGAAGATTTTTGAATCTATATTCATGAGGGATATTCGTCTCTTGTTTTCCTTTTGAATGATGTGTTTGCATGGTTTTTGTGTCAAGGTTATACTTGCTTCCTAAAATGAGTTAGGGACGACTCCATCCTTTTCTGGGAG